>NW_016814304.1:443583-475165 GCF_001698545.2 Rhinopithecus bieti
CTAACCATGGGTTATTAACTGAAATGTTCCCTTTGTGGCTCTTTCAATGAGGCCTTATAGGTATGATTTGTAATTATATCATAAGGTTGTTAAGGTTTTTATTTGAGAAAGACCATAAAATAATTCAAGCTTCACATCTTAAGTTTAATGTAAAACATCAGAGGGAAAGGTAACAAATGTATTAATCACACATATTTTTTAAACAAATTTGTGAAAGAGAAAATATGTTTAAAACATAATGTTTTCGTGAAAGAAAAGTAAATTCAGAAATAAGTCTGATAGGTTTATATCCTAGATTACTCACTATGCAACCACTTTAATTAAGCCACTTTCTTTTTTCAAATTAGCTTTCCTTCTTTATTTTGCAATAATAACAAAATATGCTTATGTTGTATGAGGGTTAAACAAAACACAAAACAAGTCATATGTATTTTATATAAATCTAGCATTGTATAAGATGTTTAGGGGTTAATAAGACAAAATATTTACTTTTAATCTAAATACAATTAGATGATATTTTTCTATTCTTTAAAGATAGAAATAAACTCTTTAAACCTCGGAGGCATAATAGAACCTAAAATTTTGTCCTTGTTCTGAAGGAAACAGTGTGTCTCCTCCCAGGCATGTCTTCTGCATTTTATCATACACTAACCATCCTAAGTTAGAATTGTATTCAAATGTTTTACCCTCAAAAATGCACAAGCAGGAGTCTACTTCAGCTAAGATGAGGCAACTGGGATTGGATTTGCTTTTTTTTCTGAAATAACTAAAAAAAAAACAAAACTGCATGAAGCAATAAAATTAGAGTTATTGGACAACAGGCAGTGAGGGGCAGTGGCTCCTGAGAGACGGGAAGCAGATGAGGTGAGGCCTGTGGCTGCCCAAGCTTAACGCTCAGAAACAGTTTACCCAGAAGGGCCTCAGAAGTGAAGAAATTATCACTTCGCTAAATACTGCTCTAGTTCCATCTACCAAAGCTTAATGGCAAAAGCTGGTAGAGATTTACTACATCTAAGTCACTTAACTGCATCCCAGAAAAAAGGTCTAGAAGATTTGGTAGAATACAGAAATAGGCAGCACCACCAAGGTCAACTCCACAAGGTCTGACATACAAACATTTTAGAAGACTTTTTTTTTTTTTTTGGAGACAGAGTCTGGCTCTGTCACCCAGGCTGGAGTGCAGTGCTATGATCTCCGCTCACTGCAAGCTCCGCCTCCTGGGTTCAAGCGATTCTCCTGCCTCAGCCTCCAGAGTAGCTGGGACTACAGGCACCCACCACCACACCCAGGTAATTTTTTGTATTTTAGTAAAGACGGGGTTTCACGGTGTTGCCGAGGCTGGTCTTCAACTCCTGAGTTCAGGCAATCTGCCCACCTCAGCCTCCCAAAGTGCTGGGATTACAGGCATGAACCTCTGCACCGGGCTGAAGACATTTTTAAAAGGCAGGAAAATATGACCCATAATGAAGAGAAAAATCAATCACTCAGAACCATCCCCACAGTGACTTTGATAGTAGAATAGTAGCTACGCTCATTAAGTTGAAGTAGTTTTGTAACTGCATTTTATAAGTTCAAGATCCTAGAGAAAGCATGGAGCATGTGGAAACCTGCAAGAGAAAATGTTGCCGACCCTACTCTAACGGGTAAGCAAAGCCACTCTGTATTTCCCAGTTCTATCCATGGTGAAGAATTCTAGTCTAGACAGAAACCTGAGCTAGTATTTTGTCATGTCCTTGGAGTCTTCAAAACAAAAGCATGTCTTTAAATGATATCTTTATGGAAATAGCTTTAGTGGATTGTCAGATCTTTTTACAAACTCATAAGCCTTCAATTCAAAATGTGCAATATATGCATAATGGTAGTATTAGAAAAAGCAGAAAGAGAGAAAACACAAAAACTATCTGAAGTACTAATGGTTGAGTATTGTCAAAAATTAATGACAGGAACTAAACCACAAATCCAGGACAGAGAACAGCAAGCAGTGTAAGTCCCGAAATAAGAATACCTACTTCCCACATCCAAACTGCAGAAAGCAAGAGACAAAAGTGAAATCTAGAAGGAAACTGGGGTGGAGATAGGGATCGGGTGATACTTTCACTAAAAATGAGCAAAGATAAGTAGTGCAGCGAACTTCTCATTGGAAGCCATGGAGTCAAGAAGACAGTGCAGTGAAATATTTAAAGTGAAAGAAAAATAATTCATCAGCCTTGAATTCTACATTTAGCAAAATCATCTTATGAAAGAAAAGAAAAATACACTTTTCAAGGCAAACAAAAATAAGAGAACTCAGTTTTACCATCAGACTTCTTTCACAAAAAATGTTAAAAGCAGTTTCCAGGCAGAAAATAAATATAAAATAGGTCAGAAATTCCAATCTTTATAACAAACAAAATACTTCAAAGAAAGAATAAGTAAAAGTAAAATAAAATATTTATTTTTCCACATATAATTGACTAAAAAAAGGTATAAATATAAAAATAATGGTGTATTGTAATATATAAATATGCAAAATGAGTGACAGTGATGACATAAAAGGGAGGAGGGAGGACAGGAGAATGCTTACAATGTCCCTGCACTACACAGGAATTGATATGATGCTACTTGAAACATGACTTACATTAATTAAAGAATCTATACTGGAAAATTTAGGGTAACTGACAAAAATTAAAAAGAAATATAATTGATATGCTGAGAGGAGATAAAATGAAATAATATAAAATGCTCAATAATAACCAGAAAAGACGGGAAAGCAGGGAGCACAGAACACAGACAATGAATAGGAAAGAGTTACTAATATGGCGGATATTGACCTACCTACGCCAGCTGTCACCTTCAGTGTGCATGGCTTAAATATAGCAATTAAAAGAATGATCAGAAGAATTAAAAAGACCAAGACCCAACTCTGTGTTATCTAGAGGAAGCCCATTGAAAATACACAGGCTCAGACAGGTTAAAGAACAGGGAAAGAAGAAGATACACCAGGCAAACACCAATCAAAGAAAGGTGGCAACGCTGCATTAATTTTAGAGAGAGAAAAAACAACAAACTTTAGAACAAGGACGATTAAAAGAAATAAATGAGGACATAACAGAATGATAAGGAAGTCAATGCTCCAGGAAAGGCAGAGCTCACATCTTAAGAGTGAGGGCTGAACGCTTCACCAACAGGACCAGGAGCAAAGCTGTGATGTTTTCCATCACCACTCACATCCAGCAGGTACCGGAAGAACCAGCTAATTAAGTGAAAAGAAAACGAGAAGACAAGAGAAGAGAAGGAAAATAAACAGATTCAAAAGGAAGAAATAAAACTGTCTTCATTTTAAATGACAAAATTGACTATGGAGAAAATACCGTCCCCAAAACTCTTGGGACTAGTAAGTCCCAAGCCAGCATAGTAAGGTCACAGGATAAACAGTTAATACACAAAAGCCAAGTGCCAGCCTGTATACCAGCAATAAGTCATTAGAATTTAAAATGTAAAAACTTACAATGGCGCCAAAAGATAAATATTTACATATGATTCTAATGACTATGCACAGATCTGTATGTGGAAAACTACAAAACTCTGATAAAAGATTGAAAAAGAATCCCTCAATAACTAGACAGGTATTCTGTGTTCGTGGATTGTAAAGATTCTATGCTGTTATCAATTCTCCCCAACCTGATCTACCGAGTCAGCCCAGTCTCAGTCTAAATCCCAGCAGGCTATTTCATAGATATCAAGAAACAGATTCTAAAGTATATATGGAAGGCAAAAGACCTGGAGTAGCCACAAGATTCTGAAGAAGAACAAATTCGAGGACCAGTGCTACCACACTCCAACACTTTGTACGAAGCTACCATAATCAAATCAGCACCATATCGGCAAAATCACAGACAGATCTATGGGACAGAACAGAGAACTCAGAAGTAGAGCCAAGCAAAAGTAGTCTACTGATTATTCAAAAAAGGAGCCAGGCAATTTAGTTGAGAAAATGCAGTATTTAAAACAAATGGTCCTGGAACATTCTGGTATCCCAAAGGGGAGAAAATGACCTTAATTAAACCCAGACGTTATGCTTTCCACAGAAATTAACTTAAAATGAAACTGAGGCCTGGTGCAGTGGCTCATGCCTGTAATCCCAACACTTTGGGATCCTGAGGTGGGTGGATGACTTAAAGTCAGGAGTCCGAGACCAGCCTGGCCAACATGGTGAAACCATTGTCTCTACTTAAAATACAAAAATTAGCCAGCCATGGTAGTGCACACTTGTAATCCCAGCTACTTGAGAGAGGATTGCTTGAACCCGGGAGGCAGATGTTGCAGTGAGCCAAGATTGCCCCACTGCACTCCAGCCAGGGTGACAGAGCAAGATTCCGTATCAAAAAAAAAGAAAAAAAAAAAAAGGACTGTAGATGGAAATGTGAAAGGAACAATTATAAAACTACTAGAAGAAAACATAGGAGGAAAAATTAGGTGCTACGGGATTTGGTGATGCATTTTTAGATACAATACCAAAAGCACAATTTGTCAAAGTAAAATTAAAATATTTGTTTTTTGAAAGATACTATGAAGAGAATAAAAAGACAATCAAAGACTGGGAAAATAATTGGAAACACATTTATATCTGGGAAAGTACTTCCACAATATATGAAATTTTTAAAAAATAGTAAGAAAACAACTCAATGAAAAAATGGGCAAATGTTCTAAACAAGCACCTCATGGAAGAAAATACACTAATGGCAAATAAATATAAGAAAAGATGTTCAACATAATTTGTCATCTGGGAATTGCACATTAAAATAACAATGGAATACTACCATGTACAGGTGACTAAAATCCTCAAAGCTGGCAATAACTAAAGCTGGAAATCATAGGGAACAATAGGGATTCTCATTCACTGAAGCTGGGATTGCCAAGTGTTACAGCTACTTTGGAAGACAGCTTCACAAATTTGTTACAAAGCTAAATATAGTCTTCTCTTAGAATCCAGCAACGGTGTTCCTAGGTATTTACCCAACTGATTTGAAAACTTCTGTTCATGAAAAGCATTATCTTTAGCAGCTTCATTCATTATCTCCATAAACTGGAAGCAATCAAGATGTTCTTAAATTAGTGAATAGATAAACACATAGTATATCAATGCAATGAATATTATTCAATAATAAAAGGATTATTAGGTTATCTGGCCAGAAAAATATGAATGACTCTTTAGTGCATATAGCTAGATGAAAAGCAGTTTGATAAGGCCACATACTGTATGATTCCAATTATATAACCTTTTGGCAAAACTATGAAAATGGAAAAAGGAAAGCCTATGGAGTCAACAAATGTGGGCTGAGCATAATGCTTTCCTCTCAGAATATAGTAGGAAAGTTTATAAAAAAAAAAAGAACTTTACATAGGAGAAACCCAACAAGTATCGTCTCAGTCAGGTGCTCACGTTTGACGTCAAAAATGACAAGTCACGATGATGGCATGTACACGCAACATGGGTTCATGAAAATGGCACTTTACTTCTGTGGTTTTGCTCCCAGGCATTCCTGATCCTATCAAGTCATGAGAAAAACCTCAGATAAATCCCAACTGAAGCATATTCCACAAAAGTCCTGACCAGGACTCTCTCCCCGAAACTGACAAGGTCATCAAAAACAAAGAGTCTGGAGAACTGTCATGGCCAAGAGGAGCGTAAGGAGATGTGAGGATTAAATGTAATGTGGATTAAATGGAATATGTAGGATTAAATGAATGCTGCATATGAGATTGTGGGAAAGGAAAAGGACTTCCATAAAAAATAAGGAAATGTGATTAAAGGGTAGGCTTTAGTTAATCAATAAAAATCAACCTTGGTCCATTCATCAGAACCAATATACCACAGGAAGGTAAGTTATTATTAATAGGGGAAGCTGAGTGTGTAATATAGGGGAAGTCTCTGTATTGTCTGTACTTTGTTATAAATTTAAAACTTTTATAATTTTAAAATCTTTATTTAAATGTTTTAATCAAAAAAGCTACTGCAGAGCAAAACAGATTCAAGATTATCTAATTTCCTTGGTAAAACCTGGAGTATCAAAATACACATTTTGATTCAGTTGTAAAATATTTCTTCTGTTTTGTAAAATAATTTACACCATCTGCTAAGTTCCAAAGTGCTTACTTAAGAATGCAAACTAAGTCTTACTATATCTAAACACTGTAATTGCCCCAAAGTTTGGAAATATAACACCTCTATGAATAAGTTGTGTCTTAATTGGTTGATGAGCATTTATTTTGTCACTGAACGCTTATTTTTACATGTGACATATGATGACTTTATCCACATGGCAGTGAATCCTGTACACTGGCTGCCAGGATGCCACAATCAGGGAAGCCTTAGAACTGGAAGTTGTGGACCGGGCATGGTGGCTCACACCTGTAATCCCAGCACTTTGGGAGGCCGAGGTGGGTGGATCACCTGAGATCAGGAGTTCGAGACCAGCCTGACCAACATTGTAAAACCTCGTCTCTACTAAAAGTACCAAAATTAGCCAGATGTGGTGGCGGGCGCCTGTAATTCCAGCTACTCTGGAGGCTGAGGCAGGAGAATGGCTTGAACCCAGAAGGCGGAGGTTGCAGTGAGCCAAGATTGCGCCACTGCACGCCAGCCTGGGCGACAAGAGTGAGATTCCATCTCAGAAAAAAAAAAAAAGAATTGGGAGTTGTGAATTTATATTCTGGGTCTGCCACTTACAATTACATTATCCTTGAATGAATGTCTTAAAATGTTTATATTTTAGTTTCTTCTTCTGTAAATCTGAAATAATGATATTTGCACAGATCGATTGGACATTGATTTGAGGTAATGCATAATAACTGAAAATTTGAATTTTAAATATTATGATTAATATTTAACATTCGATTTAATCTAGGGAAAAAAAATCTGATCCTCTTCTCTCTTTGTATACTCTACCCTTGAGCTTCTGTGATATTGGTCGGGATCACAGATAAGTGAAAAACTGATGTCAGAATGGTGGGTTAATTATATTTCAAAGAAGACGCTGCTAGCTGGAGAAAAGCGTAGCTCCAGAAAGTAGGAAGTGGGTGGAGCATCCAAGGGCATGGAGAGAGAACTCAGGGGATAGAGAGAAGAAGGGGCAAAGAAGAGAAATCTGCGGCTCATTGGGAAGCACCCCTCATTCATCAGACGAAAGGATGAATCACTGAGCAAAGACTTGTCTCTAAGCAGCACAGTTCTACCTTCTGGAAGTAGCCATGGTTTTGTTTGTTTGTTTGTTTGCTTGCTTACTGTGTTGTGGCTCAGGGAATCAGAGATTCTCATTTAATAATAATTTTAAAAAGCTTTCAGGATTTGGCACAATTTCTGGTTAAATTAACTAGCAAAAATAAATACCTAACAAAAGAGGCTTGCCCATGCCCAGCGTGCCGCGCGTCTCCTCCGGACGGACGGGGCGTGCACAGTCTGTGGAGTCCGTCCACGTGGGGAGGACTCCCATCACAGTTTCCAGGTGGACCACCTGCTACATGGAGTTAGAACCAGGTATCACGTGACTGCCAGCCCAGTCATGACCCATCACAGGCTTTGCGCACAAGGTGAGTGGTATTGAAGCTCACCTCCTTTTACGCTTGTGCATACATATAAGGCAGGAGTGAGTTGACTAGACAGGTGTGTTGATTGTAAGCCGTCCACAATTCCTAGGAAGAGATACTTTGCATGCATACATGTGCTTATTACTTATTGACAGTGGGAGACTGGTCCCCACAGAGATTCCTTGGTGGAGAGTGGCCTGCTGCTCACTCAGCAGACACCAATGCCGAGTGTGAAACAGCCTCTGACCAACTCACTGGCTTTATTTACCCCGCATCAGAAAGCCCGAGGCCTAATTGTGCTGCTCACAGGCAAAGCATGGCTTTGGTGGCAATTTTTCTAACTAAGGAAATAAAAAGACATTTTTTTTTTCTCCTGCCACAGAATTGATCCAAGGTTTCTAAAGGAAGCATCAGCCCCAGTCAGAGAAACCCCATTGTCCCAGTCCCTCGTAGGAAGGCAGCGTGTGTGTGCCCCTTAAGGAAACTACCATTGCAAAATGATGACAGAGACAGTGAAAGAGATCTAACATAACTGACTCCATCTGGCTTCTAACCTCCAAGCTGTCTTCGTTCCTTCCTGGGTATAGGCTGAACTAACTTTGGGAGGAACTTAGTTTATAGTTTAAAACAAAGACAATAACAGCCCTTTCCCAAAGCAAACCTCCTTGCTTGGGGACTAGACTGCTTTTGTAGGACCTACAAATTAGCCACAAGATTAGAAATTATGGTTTAGGCATCATGTAGCCAGAGGCTACAAGATTCTGACCCTCCCTAAAGTGTTCCTATGGTCAGTGCTTGAGATATTTTACAGACCCTGTACCTGATGGGTCAGCTGGCACCGCCCAGATCTACAAACTGGCTCCTCTGATCTTGTGGCCCCCACCCAGGAACTGACTCCACACAAGAAAATAGCTGCAGCTCCCTATGATTTCATCTCTGACCCAACCAGTGAGCACTCTCAAGTCACTGACCTTCCCCACCTACCAAATTATCCTTTAAAATTCAGATCCCCGAATGTTCAGGGAGTCTGATTTGAGTCATAATAAAACTCCAGTTTCCCACACAGCCAGCCATGAATGAATTGCTCTTTCTCTATTGCAATTCCCCTGTCTTGATAAATTGGCTGAGTCCAGGCAGCCGGCAAGGTGAACCCACTGGGCGGTTACAGTAGCACGGCTCAAGACGTTGTGCTCGGAGCCTACGCCCAGGGAAGAGGAGGACTCAGTCATGTAATTGTGAATCCTTTCATTTTCTGGATCAATACAGGGTCACACTGACTATACAGCCCTATTTTTCCTGGCTTTCTGTCTATATTGCTATCTTATCAGTTTTGTTTTGTTCTGTTTTCCATTATATTATTGTTATTTGTATTATAAGAACTTTTCTAATTAGAAAGTAAATTCAGTTAAGGATACTCAGTGATTTTCTTTATGTCTCAAATAGCTGGCACATTTCTTTGTAATGGCAAATATTCTTTTTTTTTTTCTTTTTTTTTTTTTTGTGAGGCGGAGTCTTGCACTGTCACGCAGGCTGGAGTGCAGTGGCATGATCTCCACTCACTGCAAGCTTGGCCTCCCGGGTTCATGCCATTCTCTTGCCTCAGCCTCCCCTGTAGCTGGGACTACAGGCACCCGCCACCATGCCTGGCTAATTTTTTTTTTTTTTTTTTTTTTTTTGGTATTTTTAGTAGAGACGGGGTTTCACCATGTTAGCCAGGATGGTCTCGGTCTCCTGACCTCATCATCCACCCGCCTCAGCCTCCCAAAGTGCTAGGATTACAGGTGTGAGCCACCGCACCCGGCCTTTATTCTTATTTATCAATTCAGTACAAAGAACTGCAACCAGGTATAACCGTTTCATGGTTAAGATCTCAGAGATGAAAATAACTCAAAATTGAAACTCTTTTAATTAAAGTCATTGACTGGATAAGCGAGAAAAGCAAATTCCTCATAAATGACCTCCTAAGTGGTCATGGATGAGCCTATACTGTGACTTGCACCCCAACTGTTAGTACAATACACGTCCTCTTTCTCCTAGGCAGCTGGACACATGTAAAATAGTGCTGGTGGGTGGGTTCAAGTTCACTCAGTAGGAACAAGCTAGGAAAAGGCAAAGCTCTGACCTTTGCTCTGCCTTGACGGTGAGATCCTGTCGCCCCAGACCCCTTGGTTAGTTCCTTTCTAGTAGAAAGAACAGTCAGCGCAGCTGCTCAGTAGCTCATCCTGCCCAGACTGAAGGCAGCAGTGGCGCACGTGCGGGCTCCTGGCTTTCAGCCATCAACATTGCTAAGGTGCATTTTTGTTCAGTGAGACCTGTCATGCTTTTAATACCACTGGGCAATGCGGGGTTATGCAGGTAGCGACCTGCTGAGTGCTGCAGATAATTTATGCTTTGGGTCATTGTTCCAAGAGTGAAGTTAGAAAACAGGAACTGTGCAAAGGATGCTTCGAGGATCAGCCATCCTTGCAACCCCAGCCATGGGAGCTTGAGGCACAGGGGGGACCTTCCATTTGCTGTGAGTCGTTCGGAGAGAAGGAACAGGGACTCAGGTTGGGGTTGAGGGCGTTTGCCGGAGTGGGGAAGGTCTGTGAGGAGCTGACGTTGTCAAGGAGCAGCTGCTTTTCTCAGCCGCCAACTCCTCAGGGCATCTTCCCTCCTGGGGGCGATGTTTGCCAATGGATAAACTCCACATTGCTCTCTCCCACTTCCTGCTCAGAGTAGGGAGGGTCCATGGAGCTTGTTATTAACCAGGAAACTATATTTTCTCTCTTCTTGCTCTAAGTAATTGAAAGAATGACCATCCAGAGAAGAGATGTCTTTAAAATTCATTTCAAGAGTGCTCAGTTCAAATTAAATTCACTCCAAACTCTTCCAGGCACAGACATTTAAAGTCAGTTTTACTGAGGTGTGATTTGAGGAGTTCTGATAAGAAGAGGAGCTGAGGACAGAGACACACCCAGCGGGACCTTGGGAGGACATAGGGAGAAGACGCCTTCTGCAGACCACTGAGAGAGACCTCAAGGAAGCAGCCTTGGCTAACACCCTGATATGGGACTTCCAGCCTCCAGGACTGTGAGGAAACACGTTTCTGTTGTTTGAGCCACCCAGTCTCTGGTGTTTTTTTATGGCACCCTTAGTCAATCAATACAGCATAGTTTAAAAAGGTAAATGGTATCAAGGCATTTATAACACAAAGGTGAGTGTCCGACCCTCCTGTGTCATCCCTCAGACAATGCTACTTCACTCTTTCAGCATTGCTTTTCTGGAATTTACCTTTTTTTTTTTTTTTGAGACAGAGACTCACTCTATCATCAGGCTGGAGTGCAGCGGTGCAATCTCGGCTCACTACAACATCCACCTCCCGGGTTCAAGCAACTCTGCCTCAGCCTCCTGAGTAACTGGGACTACAGGGGCACGCCACCACACCTAGCTAATTTTTGTATTTTAATAGAGACAGGATTTCACCATGTTGGCCAGGATCATCTTGATCTCTTGACCTCATGATCAGCCCGCCTTGGCCTCCCAAAGTGCTGGGATTACAGACATGACCGCGCCCAGCCCTGGAATTTACCTTTATGTATCATTTATTCTATCCATTACTCGTTAATAAACATTTTCTATTGCTATTTATATGATGGAAAAGGGAGATTTATCTTACAGTACCTCGCTCCCTCCTTCTTATCTCAATCATGTTAACCTACTGTGAGGTTGCCTCAGTCTAATCACTTCTCATTTGATCGGATACTGACAATGTAACTACGGCTTTCTCTCGCCCAAGCAGCACACTGTGCACTCTTGGTTTTTAAATGAGCAATAATGTAAGGCTTAAATATTGTATGATATTTTTATTTATTGCAATCGTTTTTTCTCAGCAGAAAGAGTGAGCCAAGTGAAAACCAAAAGAGAAATATTTTGTGGCTTTTGCACCTATTTTAATTTCAGATAATTAATTTTTGTGCTATCAAATATCATTCTTCCAAGTAGCAGTTTCATTCAGTTTTGAAAGAAATAGAGATGGATCTTAGAATAACAGAGATGTTCTTAAAATAATAGAGATGGATCCACGTGACACCCATAAAGCCCTCATTCTGCAGATAAAAATCTTAGTCGAAACAGACGCAGGGACCTGCCAATGGTATATAAACGTAACATCCATGCTTGGGATGGATTCTTTCACTCTTATCCCTTTGCACAGAGAACTCCAGGCAGAAAACTTATACAGACTTTTTCCACTCTTCCAAAAGTTGATACTTGGGATCCACTGAGGTGAGTTTATTTTCCTTACACAAAAATAGATTGCATGCATGCACTTGGCAAAACCTGGAGGTTTCATTTCAGGAGCATTAAGTTCCAAAAAGGCTAAATCAGCCCCCGCTTTACCCCTGAGTTCCGTGCGCTACCTGCTCATGTCTCCAAATACGGCAACAGGTGTTTTCCTCTTTGAGATGTGAGGTATTAAATATTAAACTTCAGATACAAATACAGCCAGTGGCACAGTGTTTTATATATTAAGATTGATTTCCTTAACCCTATTACAGCGTCAACAATAAAAGTTTCCAGTCTTTTCTAGCGTAAAGGTTAACTAACCGTCTCCCAGGTGACTTGACACAAGGTTGTTCCCTACGTCCATTAAGACTTATTTTCTCAATTTAAGCACTTATTAAATTTCCTGAGCTTTCATTACTTTTTAATGAAAAATCTTTGGGAATGCAGGTTAAATTCCCTCCCCCCATCTCTCTCTCTCTCTCTCACATACACACACACACACGCACACACAGGTGGTTTAGTCTCTAGTGGGAAAATGTCATTCAGTGAGAGATTTTTTGGAGAAATACACATTAGGACCCTGTTTGGAGAGTTCATCGGTGTAAGGCAGGGAAACAGACTTCCTCTGCTGAAGAAGAGAGGCGGGCGATGTGACGGCTTGCGTTAAGCTGGGAGACCTGTTCTTCCTCATAATTCATCCCACCAAACATTTCTTGAAACCCGCTTTACCTGCCCTGTGTGTTCTTATCATCTAACCTTCACTGGACCTTCATTCTCACCTCTGCTCAGCTGTTTATTTTGGGAGTGGGAGGGGTCAGGTAGGTTTGTTTTCTTCTTTCTCTTCATTTCCTCTTTCTTTTTCTGTATAAGTTTCTTGAATTTCATTATCCTTGGACAGGCTATACAATACAGATTTTCTGCAAAATACATTTATTTATTTATTTTTTAGTGTTTCTTTTTTCTTTCTTTCTTTCTTTTTTTTTTTTTTTTAAGAATCTCACTCTTGTCCAGGCTGGAGTGCAGTGGTGTGATCTCAGCTCACTGTAGCCTCCGTCTCCTAGGTTGAAGCAATTCTCCTGCCTCAGTCTCTCAAGTAGCTGGAATTGAGGGTGTGTGCCACAATGCCTGGCTCTTTTTTTGTATTTTTAGTAGAGACAGGTTTTCTCTATGTTGGCCAGGCTGGTCTCAAACTCCTGGCCTCAAGTGATCCACCTGCCTTGGCCTCTCAAAGTACTGGGATTACAGAAGTGAGCCACCATGCCTGGCCAATACATTACTTAATACAGACAGATTGTGCTAATAGTGAAGTGTTTAAGGAAGAGAGGAAGGGAAGACAAATTTAAATCAGTTAAAATCTCTCACTTAAAAATTTCAGAAAAAAATTCTCTCAATTTATGTGAATTTAAAGATGCTGACTTGGTTTATCAAATTAGATATAGGTATGATACATGTACAAATAAGCACTACTTGGTAGGTTGATGGAAAAAAAGATGAAAAGTCAATCAGATTTTACACAAACAAAAAGAAATAAAAAATGTTTGATGTCTTCTTATTTTTGAGTTGGTGCCTTGCTCCCTCACCCAGGCTGGAGTGCAGTGGTGCAACCATAGTTCACAGCATCTCAGACTTGTGGATTTAGCGATCCTCCTACCTCAGCCGCCCAAGTTGCTAGGACTACAGACATGCACCACCATGCCTGGCTACTTTTAAAATCTTTTTTGTAAAGATGGGGTTTCTTTCTGTTGCCCAGGCTCGTCTTAAACTTGTGGCCTCAGGAGATCCAATAACCATGACCACCCAAAGTTCTGGGATTACAGACATAAGGCTTTGCACCAGGCCTGCTCTATATCTTAATTTCAATAGTGGCCCTACAGTTTCCTTGGCCAATAATTGTCTCCTAGATAGTAGGAAATTTATGACTGTGCTTTCCTCTTAATAAAAATAAGATCTTAACTTTTATTGCCAACATATGAGTTTTTACTGAATAGAATTTATGAAATGCAAAATGTAATTGAGATTATAAATGCATTAGATCCTAATGCCATTTCAACAAGTGAAATGTGGAAACCTGTGCCGATTGTTCTGCAAGTACAGGCTCACTTTGTAGATATTACAGGATCAGTTCCACACCATGCACGTGGCAGTAAAGAGAGTCATGAAATTGATTGGCTTCCAGTGTATATAAAAGGTATATTTACTTATACCATAGCCTATAAAGTATGTAATAGTGTTATGTCTAAAAAACAACATGCATACCTTAATTAAAAAATAATTTATTGCCAAAAAGTGCTAAGAATGACCTGAGCCTTCAGTAAGTCATAACTGTAATCTTGCCAGGAGGGAATCTTGTCTCAATGTTGATGGCAGCTGACCGATCAGGGAGGTGATTGTGGAAGATTGTGGTTGCTGTGAAAATATCTTAAAATAGGCTGGACGCGGTGACTAACACCTGTAATCCCAGCACTTTGGGAGGCCGAGGCAGGCGGATCATGAGGTCAGGAGATCGAGACCATCCTGGCTAACACGGTGAAACTCCGTATCTACTAAAAATACAAAATAAATTAGCCAGATGTGGTGGCGGGTGCCTGTAGTCCCACCTACTCAGGAGGCTGAGGCAGGAGAATGGCGTGAACCCTGGTGGCAGAGCTTGCAGTGAGCCGAGATTGCGCCACTGCACTCCAGCCTGGGCGATAGAGCAAGACTCCGTCTCAAAAAAAAAGAAAAAATAAAAAAAACATATATATATATAAATAAGACAACAATGAAGCTGGCCTCATTGATGAACTCTTCTCTTCATGAAATATTTCTTTGTAGCATGTGATGCTGTTGAAATGGCATCATTGTCTGGGGTAAATACCCGAGGTTCATTGTCTTATGCTGTGGAAATCAAGGGTGTGGACACACAAAAAGTGAGTTTAAGAGGGTAGGTTTCATAGGAAAGAGAAAAGAAAAAGAGAAAAGCTCTCTCTCCTGCAGACAGAGAAGGCTCCTGAGTGGGTCTCTGGTTCTGTGGTAAAAAGCGCAGCATTTTATAGACGAGCTTGAGGAGGTGGTGTCTGATTTACATAGGGGATGAGAGATTGGTTGGGCCAGGTGTGCCGTTTGCGCAGTGTGTGGAGAAGCTGGCCGTCCCACCCTCACTTTTATTATGCAGATGGGGTCTCTACCAGGCCGCCGCCATGTTGCCTGCTTTTGCACACATAGAGGCAAAGAAAAGGCAAAGAAGAGGGAACCTCCATGTTGAATATACCTGGTTCCAGGTATCCCTCTTCTGCTGGTACAGCTTCCAGCATTCACCCAGGACACCCTATCTATGTCTGCAGCCCGATTTTACAGCTGCTTTTTGGGGGCTGCTTTTTAGTAAAAGGAAACCTTACAGAGGACTCTTATCCTCACTATCTGCTTAAATACTTTCTTTCTAGCTCCTGTATCACTATTTAATAGCATTTTACCCATGGTAGAACTTCTTTCAGAAGTAGAGTCAGTCCTCGCCAATCCTGCCACCACTTTATTAGCTAAGTTAATGCAATATTTAAATCCTTTGTTGACATTTCAACACTGTTCACAGCATCTTCACCAGGAATATATTCCATCTCAAAAAACAAACAAACAAACAAAATTTTTGCTTATTCATAAGAAGCAACTCCTCATCTCTTTTATCATGTTTTATCAAGTTTTATCATGAGATTACAGCAATTCAGTCACATCTTTAGGCTCTACTTCTAATTATATTTCTCTTCTATTTCCACTGAATGGGCAGTTACTTTCTCCACTGAAGTCTTGAACCCCTTAAAGTCATGTTTCGGAGCTTGCAGTGAGCGAGAATCCGGCCACTGCACTCCAGCCCGGGCAACAGAGTGAGACTCCGTCTCAAAAAAAAAAAAAAAAAAAAAAAAAAATGGGCGAATCATTTCTAGAAGTTTTCCAATTTGCTTTATACAGACCCATCAGGGGAATCACTATTTATAGAACTATAGCCTTATAAAATGTATCTTTTGAATAATAAGAGTCAGAAGTGAAAATTACTCCTTGATCCCTGGGCTGCAAAAGGAATGTTGTGTTAGCAGGCATGAACGTGACATTCATCTTGGACATCTCTGTTAGAGCTCTTGGGTGAATAGGTGCACTGTCAGCAGACGGTCACATTTTTAAAGGACTCTCGTTTTTGAGCAATAGGTCTCAATAGTGGACTTAAAATATTCAGTAAACCATGCTATAAACAGATGTGCTGTCATCCAGGCTTTGTTGTTCCATTTATAGAGCACAGGCAGAGTAGATTTAGCATAATTTTTTTCTTTTTCTTTCTTTTTTTTTCTTTTTTTTTTCAGATGGAGTCTTGCTCTGTGTCACCCAGGCTGGAGTGTAGTAGCACAATCTCAGCTCACTGCAGCCTCCACCTCCCAGGTTCAAACAATTCTCCAGCCTCAGCCTCCCGAGTAGCTGAGACTACAGGCATGTGCCACTACATCTGGCTAATTTTTGTATTTTTAGTACAGACGAGGTTTTGTTGATCAGGCTGGTCTCAAACTCCTGACCTCAAGTGATTCGCCTGCCTCCGCTGGGATTATAGGCAGGAGCCACTGCACCTAGCCAATTTCACATAATTCTTCAGGGCCCTAGGATTTTCAGAATGGTAAATGAGCATCAGCCTCAACTTAAAGTCACCAGCTGCACTAGCCCCTTAACAGGGGAGTCAGCACATCCTTTGAAGCTTTGAAAACAGGTATTGACTTCTCCAGCTATGGCAGTGCTAGATGACATCTTCTTCCAATAGCTGTTTCATCTCCATTGAAGATCTGTTGTTCGTGTAGTCATCCATGATCTCAGCTACACCTTCTGCATAACCTGCTACGGCTTCTCCATCAGCACTTGTGGCTTTATCTTGCACTTTTATGTTATGGAGATGACTTCTTTCCTTCAGTCCCATGAACCAGGCTCTGCTTGCTTTAAACTTTTATTCTCCAGCTTCCTCACCTTTGAGTCTTCACAGAATTAAGAGTCAGGGCCTTGCTCTGGATTCGGCTTTGGCTTAGCGGAATCTTGTGGCTTGTCTGATCTGTCCAGGCCACTCAAACTTTCTCCACATCAGCAATTAGGCTGTTTTACTTTCTCACCATTTGTGTGTTCACTGGAAAAGCACTTTTAATTTCCTTCAATAGCTTTTCCTTTGCATTCACAAGTTCATTAACTGTTTGGTGCAAGAGGCTTAGCTTTGGCCTCTCTTGGCTTTCAACAAGACTTCTCCACTAAACTTAATCGTTTCCAGCTTTTGATTTAAAGTAAGACATGTGCAACTCTTCCTTTCACTTGAACACTTAGAAGCCATTGTAGGGTTAGTCATTGACCTGAGTTTAATATTGTTCTGTCTCAGAGAAGAGTGAGGCCCTGGGGGAGAGAGCAAGCTGGGAAATAGCCAAACGCACACAGTGTGAAGCAGTCAGAACACACACAACATTCGTTAAGTTTATTGTCTTCCAGGGCGAGGTTTAACAATTACAGTAGTAACATCAGAGATCGCTGATAGCAGATCGTCATCACAGATGTAATAACAAGAAAAAAATGAAACATTTTGATCATTGATGTGATGGTGAATATTGAGTATCAACTTGATTGAATGGAAGGATGCAAGGTATTATTCCTGGGTATGTCTGTGGGGGTGTTGCCAAAGGAGATTAACCTTTGAGTCAGTGAACTGGGAAAGGCAGACCAACCCTCAATCTGGGTGGCACCATCTAATGAGCTGCCAGCATGGCTCGGATAAAAGCAGGCAGAGGAACACGGAAGCACTGGACTGGCTGAGTCTTCAGGCCTCCATCTTTCTCCTGTGCTGGGTGCTTCCTGATCTCGAACATGAGACTCCAAGTTCTTCAGCTTTTGGACTCTTGGACTGATACCAGTGGTTTGCCTGAGGCTCTCAGGCCTTTGACCACAGACTGAAGGCTGTACTGGCAGCTTCCCTACTTTTGAGGTTTTGGAACTTGGACCGACTTCCTTGCTCCTCAGCTTGCAGACGGCCTGCTGTGGGACTTCACCTTGTGATCATGTCAGTCAATTCTCCTTAATAAAATCCCTTTCATATATATATCTATCCTATCAGTCCTGTCCCTCGAGGGAGCCCTGACTAATACAATTGTCAAAACGTGACACGGAGGCACAAAGTGAGCACCTACTGTAGGAAAAATGGAGCTGATAGACTTTACTCAGGGTTGCCACAAATATTCAGTTTGTAAAAAACACAGTATCTGGATAGTACAATAAAAGAAAATAGGCCTGCTGTATCCTTGATGGTTTTCATGGGAATATAGTGTGTCTTTAGAGAGCAGTGTCCATTTATAATAACCATACACTTAAATAAACATTTTTTCATTACCCTTTCTAAAAATAATTTTAGTAGTTCAATTTAGTTGCTATTTTATCTATTGAAGTTTCATTAATTAAACTCAATTTAAGTTACTTTAAAAAATGCTTATTGTTGATAATACCTGAAATTAATACACTCTGGAGTATGTTTACAAGATGGAACTTTCGTACTAATTACAGACAAAACAAACACTTTCCCTTAAGCCTCTCACTTGGCCAAAAAGTGCCCTGTTATGGGAAAACAGACAAAGTAATAGTTACTGAGCCCAAAACTTAATACATGGAAGTGAAGAGCTCCGAAAAAGGCTGTAGGTTACAGACGACCTTTGAAAGCAATAGTGTTAGGAATGCAATTATAACATTTGCACAGTGACTCTTTTGTTATTTAGTATCTTATGTATTTTTTTCATTTGATCCCAACAATTGCCCAGCTAGGAACTTCTTCTGAGTGTGATTCTCCTTTTTAAAAATATCATGTAAACCAAGATTCTAAGGGGAAAAAAAAAAAGACTCAAATCTAACATCATGATTGTGAAAGAGCTAAGACTTGAATATATATTTCTTATCACTTTTTTTTTTCCATAAAACTCTTTCTGTTCTCACAGGTGGCCTGTTCTAATAACCAGTGTCACGGTGGGCCTTCTTCATGTGGGTTTTAAAACTGCAAACAAAACCATTAGCTTGAAACCTTTGAAGACTACTTAAAATAAATGCTCATAATTCTAGGGGAATAATCTCATCGAATAATCATTTGCAAAATGCTTTGTAATTAAGTACAGGGGACATTACTGGAATGCAATGTTCCATAAAGAGCTCGACTATTGTTCTTGCAAGAATGCACCCAAACAATGGTAATAACTGAAACAATGATTGATAAAATGATAGCATTGCTCAGTTTCCAAATCAGAATTTGCCTGCCAATTGATGCCAGAAAGAACATCCTTTTCTGAGAACTGGAGTTCTCTTAGAATAGCTTCTGAAGGACAAAAGTCTGGTCTTCATATCGCTCCGTTTTCTTCTTTCTTTCCGTTATAAGTATCCGTGTAGGCTAAATTTTAATCTGACCTAAACGAATTCCCTGTCAAACAAACGAGAAATGAAAACTTTTACAAAGGTAGTAAAGGTGAACTCTTGGAATGAACTCTCTTTGGTTATTCCTAGACTGGAAAAAAGCTATTTTTATTAGGTATAGAAGTAGACCTGAGTGTTGGACTCTGGACTAGGCACCACCTTGCCCAGGCAGAGAGGAAATGAGCATGACTGTGGGCTGGTGCACTCTTCCTCAGTCAGTGACATTAACACACCGAAGGCAGAAGACTCATCAAGGCAGAAGGGTGACCAGTTTATCAAAGAGCTGAACTGTTAGCCTAGATTAATCTCACATATAAATAAATATATGTGACAATTTAGAATAAGAAAGTTGAGGCCAGCTCCTAGACGCGCAGTTTACAGAGCAAAGTTCCACTAAAATTTTATGTCTCTGTGTGAGTCATCTATTTAATTTTTAAACAAGCGTAAGTTGCCTTTGTATTCTCTCAATGTATCAGGCATTGTTTTGAACGTTTAATCAAAGAAAGCAGAGATGTGAAGTCTGCCCCCATAGGAGCTTGTTGACCAGTTGCACTGTCAGCTGAAATATCCACAAGCCTGAGACACAATAGTGGTAGGAACAGCATGCTATGGAAACAGGTGGGTGACACACCATGTCAATCTGGACCTTAGAAAACCTTCCTGGGGGAGGTGACACCCCGGATGGGATACAGAAGATCAGACAGAGACGATTTAAGAATGTGAGAATAGAGAACAGATAAGAACATGGAGAGCATGAGAATGCCAAATGCAAGGTGAGGTAGGTCTGGTGCAAATGTGCTGAGGCCTAAAAAATCAGGGTGAACGCTGACTCCCAGCCCTCGATGATAGCCCAGAACTCAGACCTTTCGTAGGAACACTAACAAAATGGGCAGGAGAGGTAAAGAAAAGGGTTCAGAAAATAAATATATTCACATATTGTCAACAACCTGATGAATCAAAAATGACCAAGAATGGCATGTGTTCAATTGCCGAGGCTGGGAGGGATCATGAAATCTCAGACTCACTCATGGATTGTCCTCTTACAAAGGGGCTGAGTTGTGCATTTATATGCTCATAATTATATATATAATATTATAATATAAAACTTGTGTAATAATTGTATAATTATATATATGCTCATAAAAATGTGTAATATGTATGCTCATAATAATATAGGTAATATGTAATATTATAATAAGATACCTGTGTAATAATTGTATAATTATCACATGTATGCTGATCATAATATGTCATATATATGCTCATAATCATATAGGCAATATATAGTATAATACCTGTGTAATAATTGTATATTATCATATGTATGTTCATAATATGTCACATATCTATTCATAATAATGTAGGTAACATAATATAATACCTGTGTAATAATTGTATGATTATTATATATATGCTTAATAATAATATGTTATAAAAGCTCATAATAATATAAGTAATAGATAGTATTATAATACCTGTGTAATTGTATTATTATATGTATGCTCATAATAATATACCATGTGTATGCTCATAATATAGGTAATATATAAGATTATAGTATATGCCTGTGTAATAATTGTATAATTATTATATGTGTGCCCATAATAATATATAATATATGCTCATAATAATATAGGTAATAAATACTATTATAATACACTATTAAGTACAGTTGTGCAAACATTGTATAAGTGATCATATATATGTTAATAATAACCTCCAAAAGTAAATATGATAATTTTCCCATCTTACATAGAATTGGAAACTAAGTCATGAGCAGTTAAAAGGCCTGTTCCATGTCACAAGGCCAGTTGGAGGGGCCCGGGGTTTGCACACAGGCAATGTTTCTCCAGCGTCCGTGCACGTACTCATCATATCCCTCCTTCTTTCCGTGTGGATGCATGCTGCTTTTGAGTAAGAGTTTGGCATTTTTCATAAGGTCGGTTGATGTCCCTGCCCTTGGCAATACCCAATCCTTCACTGCGGGGTTCAGATGGAGGCTAAATAGTTATGTATGGCTTCATTCCCTCTTCCAATTTAACGTACTCATGAAGAGTCAAAGAAAAGCACCTGAGATGCATCAGGGCCACCGCCGGTGCTGATGATAAAACCGTGAACACAGCAGGCCACGTCCTTCCTCCTAGGGCCCATATTCTCGTGGAAGGAGTCAGACAAAAGGCAGAGAAACGCAATAGATAAGACGTTAGAGGTGACAGCTATAAGGAAAAATAAATCAGAACAAAAGTGGTGGCTGAGACTTCCTGGGATAAACAAAACTCCAGAGGCGGGCCGGGCGCGGTGGCTGAAGCCTGTAATCCCAGCACTTTGGGGGGCCGAGACGGGCAGATCACGAGGTCAGGAGATCGAGACCATCCTGGCTAACATGGTGAAACCCCGTCTCTACCAAAAAATACAAAAACTAGCCGGGCGAGGTGGCGGGCGCCTGTAGTCCCAGCTACTCAGGAGGCTGAGGCAGGAGAATGGCGTGAACACGGGAGGTGGAGCTTGCAGTGAGCTGAGATCCGGCCACTGCACTCCAGCCTGGGCGACACAGCGAGACTCCATCTCAAAAACAAAACAAAACAAAACAAAACAAAACAAAACAAAACAAAACAAAACAAACTCCAGAGGCAGAAAACTCAGAGGCCGTGTGGGAGAAGTGCCCCTCCGGTGTGAGGAGCACAGCAAGGCTGCGTCCCCCACTTAGCGAGGGAGGAAAGAGTCACAGAGGACGAGGTCAGGGAAAGAAGGGACCAGTTGTGAGCCCTTGGGGTCCAGGAGGCAGCCCCGGCATGACTGACTGTGGAGTGTAGACTGCAGGGGTACCAGAGGAAAGGAAGAGAGATCATTTGGAGATTAGTCCAGTCCAGGAGGCAGTCCGGTGTGGTTGACTGTGGAGTGTAGACCTCAGGGGTAGGAGGGGAAAGGAAGAGAGATCATTTGGAGACTCAGTCCAGGGGCAGGGGATGTTGGTTTGTGTCAGAGGTGGCAGGAGGAGTTGGGATTTTAGAAACATTTTCAAAATTGAGTCAACAGGATTTGATATTGGATTCCACATGTACTGGGATCTGTGGTGGAAAGAAAAGCACCGCAAACAGTTTCCAGGTTTCTGCTCTGAGAGGAAGGAGGGTTGTCCATTCTGACTGAGGGAAGGGGTTGGGAGGGCAGGATTTCAGCTCTAGACCAGGCTGAGGTGTGTGTAAAACCTCCCAGGAATGTGTTCATTGGCCTCTATTTGAGATGGGTAGAGGAGTCTCGATTTTGTGAAAAAAGTTCAGAGTAGACATATGAGAATTCAAGGGATAGATGGTGTATCGATGCTAACACAACCATGAGACTGGACCTGATCTTTAAGACATGGAGGAGAAGAGAAGAGAAGCTGTCAGGACTGAGCTTGGGGAGCTTCACATTAAAAGTTAAAAACAAAACAGGGAGATGTTTTCCTGGAGGCCAAGGGAGGAAAATATAAGTCAAAGCAGAGAGTTACCAACTATGTGAAATATTATTGAAGGTTCGAAAGGAGAAGGGCTGAGACTGGCCCATTCGTGTTGCAGAAGTGGGCATTGGAGACCGACGAAGCTCCTAGCTTCAGAGTGTGGGGCGCTGAACCCACCAGAAGGAGTTTATGAGACCAGGAGACTCGGAGATGGAATTGCATACCAAGGTGAACAAAGAAGACTGGTGGTGATGAAGAGGGAGTCAGGATCAGAGAGGATTTCAGCATTTTATTTTTTTATCTTCTTTTCTGTGGTTGAACTACATATATACTTTTTTAAACAAAGAAATGGCATTTGTACATATGTGTGGGGAAGCTGTGACTCAGAATTTTTCAAGTGTCCTGAATTTTGTGATCAGTGCAAGATTGAAACTGAGGCACAAGATATCAGAAAGTGCGTGTAAAATAGCTTTTATATATAAATGTGTGATTATTCAGTATTAGACTCCAGGGAAATATCTTAAAAATATAATAGGTATAAATGTATCCGAAGTGTCTCAAATAAAGTGATATATAAGTGCACATATGTGATTTCCTTCTTCTTTCCACTGTGTTATGGCTTAAAATAGAAATAAATCACATGGAATAAAGATTGCTTTTCATGGTCTTAAAAAATGACTCATTTTAAAGCTTTCCTCCACTAACGTTCATTAATTAGATTTCTCACAGAGACTGGAATCAGGTCAGAAGTGGTGTTTACGTGAGTCTGTTTGAAAATATAATCGTAATTCTGAATTGTGATTATTGAAATTTAAGGGCCTCAATCATCTACGCAGAGGGTGAACTGCGAAACAGGAACCACCTCCCACAGCTAACTTTGAAGATGTCAGTCTTCCTCAAAGGAAATGTGTTGAGGTTAAGAACATACTTTACATTGTTATAATGAACATACCCTGTACTAGATTTTAAGACCCGTGTTCACTTCTGGTGTTCCAATCATTGGTCAGAAAGTACAATAGAAGAAAAATTCCAAGGTCTTAGCTGCCATGAAACACTACCACTGAGCAGTCAGTAACGACCCCTCAGCTCCACGTGTGATCTGGTTTGTCTGAATATGTGCAAGAGATGACCAGATACGAATGAGAAGACGTTCATTTTTGTACAAATCTGAAATTCTCATAAATTCCAACAGAGTAACATGTCATCCATAATCTTTGAAATAAGAGCCTGTATTTTGTTATTGCTATTTACTTGGTGCTAATTCCATGTTTTCAAACTTGAATTGCATTTTAACCGAAAATCGAACACTGCACGTGATGATTGATAAGTGAAATCTGAACACTGGGTACTCGTGGACACGAAGAGGGGAACAACAGATGCTGTGGGCAACTAGAGGGTGAAGTGACGAAAAGGGGGTGGGTTAAAACACTACCTATGGGGTGCTGTGCTCACTACCCAGGTGACGGGATTCATACTCCAAACATCAGCATCACGAAATATACCCATGAAACGGACCTGCACATGTACTCCCATATCTAAAATAAAAGTGCTGGGTGCGGTGGTTCACACCTGTAATCCCAGCACTTTGGGAGGCTGGGGGAGGGGCACGGCTCACCTGAGGTCAGGAGTTCAAGATCAGCCTGGCCAACAGAGTGAAACCCCATCTTTACCAAAAATACAAAAATTAGCCAGCCATGGTGGCAGGCACCTGTAATCACAGCAACTTGGGAGACCGAGGTGGGAGAATCACCTGAACTTGGGAGGTGAAGGTTGCAGTGAGCCGAGATCGCAGCATTGTACTCCAGCCTGGGCAACAGAAAAAAAAAAAAAGTTACAATTTTAAAAACAGAATTAAAATAAATAAATGATACCACCAGTACTTTGTGCAATAACTGAAACAAAGTGCATTGTCAGAAAGAGGAAAAGGAAGGAAAAGAAACGAGACTAGGAAGATGGGTAGCTGACCTGTCACACACTGTCAGTGGGAACCTCGGCCAATTTAATGGAAGTTCTGAGAACGACAGGAGCACCCAGGGTTTTTCCAAGTTGAGGTGAGAGAGGAACACTCTTTCCATACCCCACACTGTTCAGTCCCTTAGCTCTGAGCCACCGTGGGAACAGTGCGTGAACTGCAATGAGGCCGCTCAGCCAAGGCCCTCTCTGAAGATGAATCAGAGACAAACGCTGTCTTCCGGGAGCATTCCCTGCATCGCGGCCCTGAGTGCGTGTCACTGCAGCACTCCACTTACTACAGAACAATCTACTCCTTTATTTTACTTTATTTTATTTTATGAGATGGAGTCTTGCTCTGTCATCCAGGCTGGACTGCAGCAGTGCAATCTCAGCTCACTGCAACCTCGGCCTCCCTGGTTCAAGTGATTCTCCTGTCTCAGGCTCCTGAGTAGATGGGACTACAGGCACCCACCACCATGCCCGGCTAATTTTTGTAGTTTCAATAGAGATGGGGTTTCACCATATTGGTCAGGCTGGTCTCGAACTCGTGACCTCAGGTGATCCACCCACCTCAGCCTCTCGAAGTTCTGGGATTACAGGCGTGAGCCATTGCACCTGGCCAAATAAAAGCTTGGAAATGTCCTTTAGGTTCTGGGAGACCTGTTTTCCCAAAGGTCAGTGTTGACCTGAGTGAGTGGATTGCTCCCCATCTTCCTTCTCTAATCTCCATGCCTGGCACCCTCACCCTCAGCTCCCACCTCCCACTGTCTCACTAGTTTATCTGGAATACGCAGCTACCACCTGCTATACTTCTTCCTTGCTAGTGGAAGATTCAACATGCTATCACGTGTCCTTATTGTGTAGATACAATCTGGCATGGCCCACAGATAACACTTTCACTGTGTCCTGGGTCCTTCCTGGAGCTCTTCTCAAGGGCCCCAGTGCACCAGCCACTTTTTAAAAATCTCATCCATCAGCAAGGCATGGTGGTGATGAGACAGTGGTCCAGTCTGTGGATCGCAGCTATTTCATGGATCATACTGGTTCAGTTCTCAGTAGACAACATCATGACGGAGGGTGTGACGATTAACACAGCCCCGACACTGGGTGACAAATATACACTTTTAGCTTTTCGAAGTGAATGAACATTCTTTCTGATCTTTTGAAGTGTGGGTGGAAAAGATTCAAGCCACCAGCTCAGGGGCTGCATATTCAAGGAGGCATCTGGCAGGGAGGCTGCAGCTGGGACGCAGATTGGCAGCATTCATCACAGCTCACTGGCATGCCCTGGGATCTGGTCTTTGAAGGACATGTCTGCTAGGGCAAATGGAGATATATCAAGTACCAGCCCACCGCAGCTCTTAGGTCCTTCATAGTGGCAGGAATTTTTGCCTTGCCCCAGCTGGGATGTAGTACTGTTTTTGATGCCTTATTTAGACAAGGGCAAGAAAATTTTTTGAGGCTTTCACTTGGTCTTCTTAAGTACAATAATCGTCACTCCACAAGTCAAGGAACAAATATGGAATTTGCTTCAACAACCAGAGATATTTGAGGGCAGTGAAAATAACCATAAGGTGGATGTGGCCAGTGGGAACCGTGTTGAGCCACGCTTGCATCAGAACTCCGTTTATCATCCGACCTCACCTCGTGCCTACTCTATGAGGCGACTTTCATGTCACCTTAGCTCTTAAGGTACCAATGACAACAAGAACTTTGCATCAAACAGGTCTCAAAATGCATTTTTCCCCAGTGTGTAGTCTCCCAAGTAAAGATACTGGAAGGCCTGGAGAATCATTAGGTTGGACACCCTCCTTGGAGCTTCAAGAACTTCAGCTGTCCTTCAAGCAGTAGGGTCTGCATCTGAAAACTGAGTCCACTTAAAAGATGCTTGCCCTCTGCCTCCTGACCATCCCTGACCATCCCTCCTGTCTCTTATTTACCATCCCTCCTGTCTCTTATTTACCATCCCTGACCATCCCTCCTGTCTCTTATTTACCATCCCTCCTGTCTCTTATTTACCATCCCTCCTGTCTCTTATTTACCATCCCTCCTGTATCTTATTTACCATCCCTCCTGTCTCTTATTTACCATCCCTCCTGTCTCTTATTTACCATCCCTCCTGTCTCTTATTTACCATCCCTGACCATCCCTCCTGTATCTTATTTACCATCCCTCCTGTATCTTATTTACCATCCCTCCTGTATTTTATTTACCATCCCTCCTGTATCTTATTTACCATCCCTCCTGTATTTATTCTTATTGAGCCGATTGGGAAGTGACCCTAGGTGCATGTGAGCAGAGACACTGTATTTTATGGATAATCTTCATAACTCCCTGTGGGTCAAAGCCCTCTGGCTACCACTCCAGCCTTTCCAGCCATTATGACAATTCACTCCATCCTGCTTGTCACAGTTGAGCATTGCCATGTGGCCTCTGTTATTTCGAGGTTCTAGTATCCCTATTGATCCTGGTAAGCCAGGTCTTGAAACTGAACCTCCCACCATCAGTCCTGGCCTGCAGAAAGGAGCAAGAACAGAGCCTCCCAGGAGGTGCGGACCACGCCCACTGACATGCTCTTTATTGCCTTGCTGTGCTCATTGCCAGCCAGGCAGCCTGGTGCAGGCTGATTAAAACTCTTAGGCAATTGCCTCAAAGAGACATTAAGCCTTGCTTGAATTAAATGCTGACACATATTAGACACTAGAACTTTCATGTGGTTCCATGTCATTGTGAAATTGATGGAGTTTTTCTGTTTGTTTGCTTCTTTAATTCTAATTTTTCTAAAGCACAAGATTGAAATAAGCCTTGCTATTAGGTAGTTTAGAGATAAGCTTGCTATTCACTGTGGGAAATCTTTATGACAGACGTTATTGTTTGGGGTATGTATTAAGAGAAATGGTTAAACTGTGAAGGCCTCTAAGCTAAACCCTGGCTTTGGGATCATAAAACCTCTTCCATTTACACAAATAAATTACATTATGTTACTTTCTCCAGTTTTATAGCTGAAAATACCAAGTGTTTTGGTAGACAAATGACAAGCTATCAGCCTGTCCCTATTGCAAGTTACAGACAGATGTTTGATAACCACAGTTATCACAGATGGAAGGGGCTGTGTCGAGACACCTTCTCCTGGGGGGCTATTAGTCTCTGATCTGTGATATGCTTTGGGGGAAGAGAGAAGAAAATAGGAAGCACCAGCATTACAGCCATTTATCACCCGCCGCTGTGTGAGGAATAAAAGGATCCTCTTTCAAGATAGTCTATTATCTGCCGCTTGCTGGCTTCATGCTGTCATATGTTTTTTTCAGTAGTCAATAAATTGCTGAAGGCCACATTTGGAGAGTAAGTACAGCTGTATGTCTAACTTTATATATTGTTCTTTTATTTACTACAGCATTTACCCATTTTTTGGAGAGCCTACTATATACATGGAGGTATTATTATTATTATTATTTTACTTACCAGATCATTTTATGGATGATAGTTTACCAAATTTACTTTTATAATAAATAAACCAACAAAACATAGCTTTAGAAAAAAATCTTGTCCCTGCCTGAAAGTACTTAAACACACCCACACTTCAGTTTCTCAAAAAGAAACCTGCTCGTTCCTTCATTTAATATTGTCTTTGTTTTAATCTGTGCTTTCTTCAAGCAGTGTGCAAGCCACAGGGGACCCTATACGCCATGCACTAATTGGTGCAGAACACCACTTTCTTTTAACATGAAAGGTGAATAACCAGGAATTATTTCCTAATCTCTATTTTATAAATGCAGGGGGAAAGAGGCAAGGTTGGGAATCCTTCCAGAGTGTTTACAGGTAAGGAATTTTCAGCAAACTTTGTTCTGCCCAGCCAGGCATTCACCCACTAATTTATTAGGGACAAGATCAATAGCCTCAACGAGATTGCAGTGCTTAACTTGAATCGAATTTATGCCATGTTTACAGCTGTTTTCTCTGATAGCATCCTTGGAGGAGATGAGCTGTTAATCTCATGTGTTTTTGCCACCATTTTGCATGAGTTGATTGCACCAGTGACTTCCTAGAGGTCCTTTATGTCAAGCCCAAACTCACAGGCAAAAATTAATCAGAACAGCACTTTACTTCTCTCTGAGGAATACAGAAAACTCATTAGAAACGAAATAGTGTCTCTTAGCTGTGGCTAGCCTTGGGCCATGTGCATCCACCAGGGCCAAGCAAGAAACAGTGGAGGGCATTATTCACTCTGACAATGCTACAGATACTGTGTTAGTGTCCTACGCTGTGTAACAGATGACCACAAACACAGTTGCTTGGAACAACACATATTTACTATTCCACAGTTTCTCTGTCAGGAACCCTGACACGGCAGAGTCAGGTCTCTGCAGGGCTGCAACCAACGTGAGGGAGACTGGTTTGTCACCTGGAGGCTTCAACAGAGGAGGGTCCCCTACGGAGTTCACTCAACTGCTTGGCAGAATTCATTTCCTTAGAGTTGTAGAACTCATGGCTATGTGCTTCTTCAAAGCCAAAGAAGACAACGAGACTTTAGAGTAAGTCAGCTGGTGATGGAGGCTGCACAGAATACTGTCGCCATGGAAGGAATGCCCATCACCTTTGCCGTACCCTGTAGGTGAAAAACAAGTCACAGGTTGCTCCCAGGCTCAGGGAGAGGATGACACGAAGAGGTGAGCACCCATGCGGTGAGAGCACAGGACGTGGTGAGACTTCGGGAGCATTTGTATTTCTGCTAGAGGCTGAGCCATCAGAGCTCTCAAAGAATTGCCAGTGACTGTTTCAGGGCATATGGCAGGCCGTTCTCACCAACACTGGGCCACAGCCCCAAGGGCTTCCCCAGGTTTCATATGCGCCCACTGCCTGTAGCCTCACCCCGTGGGAAGTAAGCAGATGATGGAGGGGTTCCTACTTCAGGCTTCCCTGTATTACGGATCCCTTTCCTAGTCTCCCTCCCACATCACTGCAATAGTGCCGTATTAACATCTGAGAAATACTGGATTAATAGTCCTCAACGACCTTCATGATCTCCCTATACATAGAAATAGAAACTCAGAATTAACTCAAGGTATATCCGATCTGACATCTTCATCTAAAAGAGGAGGCAGGACTGAGTGAGGTGGCTCACACCTGTAATCCCGGCCCTTTGAGAGGCTGAGACAGGTGGATCACTTGAGGTCAGGAGTTTGAGACCAGTCTGGCCAACATGGTGAAACCCTGTCTCTACTAAAAATACAAAAAGTAGCCAGGCATGGTGGCGGGCACCTGTAATCCCAGCTACTTGGGAGGCTGAGGCAGAAGAAATCGCTTGAACCTGGGAGGCGGAGGTTGCAGTGAGCTGAGATCGTGCTGCTACACTCCAGCCTGGATCAGAGAGCAAGACTCTGTCTCTATTTTTATTATATATATGATAAAATAAAATATATAAATATATATAATAAAAATAAAAGAGAAGGCAGTGTTGTCCACCAAAGAAGGGAAGGCAACTAGATGTACTCGCGTTGATTCCTGCAGAAGCAAGTTTCCTGACGCCAGCATAATTCCGTTTCAAGTGGTTTTTCTTCAGCACCTCAATATGCCCAACTCTGTGTGGTGTGTGTGTGCGCATGTGTGTGAGTGTGTGCGTTTAAATTTAGAATGCTCTTTCTTTATATAATTATACTTTCTCATCTTTCAGATCAACATTTACATTTCTTCTATTTCAAAAAGCCGTCTCTTAACCACCCATATTTTCAGTATCAGTTGTTTTTTCCTTTTTATTGCAGAGTATGGCATTACTAGAGTACATTTATTTGTATTTGTTTGCTTATTTCTTTTATAGCTTTAATTGCAATTTTAAAAATGATTTATCGATTTTTAATTAACAAATAAAACGTGTATATATTTATGACTCAGGTTATTCTATATCTTGGTTATCATGAGATATGGCTGCAATACACATAGGGATTAAAACATTTCTTCAACTTGCTAATTTCATTTTCTTGGGATATACACCCAATTGGGGGTTGATGGCTCATATGGTATTTCTATTTTTTAATCTTTTGAGAAACTTCCATACTGTCTTTATAATGACTGTACTAATTTGTATTCTCGCAAATTACATAAAAAGGTTCTCTTTTCTCCACATTCTTACTAAAACTTCTTATCTCTTCTCCATTTGTGATAATAGCCGTTTGAACAGGGGTGAGCAGATGTTTCATTGTGGTTTTGGTTTGTGTTTTCCTGACGATTAGTGCTGTTGACATTTTTTCATAGACCTGCTGGCTACTTCCACGTCTTTGTCTTCATCCATTTTTGCTGCTATACCAAAATACTTCAGACTGGGTAATTTGTAAAGAACAGAAATTGATTTTTGGTGACTCGGAAGGCTGGGAAGTCCAAGAGCAAGGAACCTGCAGGTTCAGTGTCAGGTGAGGGCTGCCGTCTGCTTCTAGACAGTGCCTCATTGTTGTGTCTTCCAGGGGGAAGGAACCCTCACATGGCAGAAGGCAGAGGAACTTAATCATTCCCAGAAGGACAACGTTTCCCCAACACCAGCGTGGGGATTAAGTTTTAACTTGAATTTTGAAGGGTACACCCATTGAAATCCCAACACTCTTCTTTTGAGAAATGTCTATTCTGGTCCTTTGCTCATTTTCTAATTGGGTATTTGATTTCTTTCTATTCAGTTTTCTGAGCTCCTTAAATACGTTGGATATTAACTCATTAAGACATGTTGCTAAATTGTACAAGGTTTGAATTATAAAGAGGATATCATACTGTATACTATCTGTTAAAATTTGCTTTTATATTCAGCATTGTACTAATAAGGGTTATACAAGTTTTTTCATGGAGCTGTGAGTTATTCATCTTAACTGCTGTATAATATTTCATGATTTGATTATACTATGTTTTATTTATCCATTATTCTGTCAAAGGAAGTTTTCAACTTTTTTT
>NW_016814304.1:475593-480825 GCF_001698545.2 Rhinopithecus bieti
ATTTTTCACCTTTTTTTTTTTTTTTTTTTTTTTTTTTTTTTTTTTTTTTTTTTTTTGAGACAGAGATTCACTCTTCCTGCCCAGGCTGGAGTGCAATGGCGCTATCTCGGCTCACTGCAACATCTGCCTCCTGGGTTCAAGCGATTCTCCTGCCTCAGCCTCCTTAGCAGCTAGGATTACAGGCATGCACCACCATGCCCAGTTAATTTTGTATTTTTAGTAGAGACGGGGTTTCTCCATGTTAGTCATGCTGGGCTCGAACTCCCAACCTCAGGCGATCCACCCACCTCAGTTTCCCAAAGTGCTGGGATTACAGGCATGAACCACCATGCCCAACTGTTTTTAAACTTTTTGAACGATAAAGATGACCACTCTAAATGTTCGCCTGGATGTTTGTCCTGGATATAAATCAAGGAATGGGGTAAACTAGCTACATAATCTACACATAATTAACTTCACGAAATAATATCACATTTTATCACAAAATGCTTTCACAAAGTTTGCTATCACTGAGATTGTGCCTAAGACCTAATTGACTAAAATATTTGGTATAGCTGAGTATTATCATATTTGTTACTTTTGCCAATGTAACAGGCATAAATTTATATTTTTATCTCTCTGTGTAAATGATTGTAAGCATCTCTCTTTATGCCTATTAGCCATATATATTTCTTTGTGAAATATCTATTCATGTGTTTGACCATTGTTCTCTTTGGTTTTTATTTTTCTTACTAAATTTCAGAGCTTTTCTGTATTTTTTACGCTAGGCCTTTGCGAGTTATATGTATGGCAAATGGCTTCTTGTCTTCTTGCCTTCTTTGTTTTCTGGTGTGTGGAGTGCTTTTTATATTCTTATTGTGTACTTTTATGAATAGAAAATCTTAATTAGAATGGATTCATATTTATTGATCTCTATTATTTACACATTTGTACTGAAGTAAATATTTTAATATCAGAACTTAAAAACGTTAATAAAATGTACATATATATGCATATGTATATGTTACTTTTTTCTCTGTAAAATTTTGGTTTTGCTTTCAACATTTAAATTACTTTACTGGTTTAAATGTAAATATATGATGTAGGGTAAGAATCACATTTTCACTTTTTTAACATGAATAATTATTTTTTCACCTCTATTTTTCAACAGCTTCCTTCTTCAGCAACCTATCATGTCATCACTGTTATATATCAAAGTTTCAGATATATTTCTGTGCTTTCTATGTTATAATTTTTGTTTATTCATATGCCTCCAATACAATACTCTCTTAAAGAATAATAATTTTAAAGCAATTTATTTTACTTCTCTTCTTTGGAGGAATATTTCTATTCTTGACTTTTTAACTTTCAATATAAATTTAAAAATTGATTTGTGAAATTTCACACAACATATGTACACAGATCATGATACATATGCATATACATTGGATTTAAATAATTTAGAATTAGAATGATTATATCTACATGTTGATTGGGGAAGACAAGAAAACTTTAAGAAATTAGGATTTTATATCCATGAATATAGTATATAAAACTTCATGTATTTCATTTTAAGTGCTGTTTATGAAAGTTTTACAATTTTCAACATATAGTCTTCAGCATATTTTTCAAATGTAATCCTGTAAGTTNAATAATAGCTTTATTAAAATGTTTTGGTTTTAAATGCTGCTGCTATTGCAAGGTGGTTTAAAAAATTAGTTTCTAACATATAAGCACTAGGAATTCAATTGCAAATTAATGTTTTTATGTTGGAAAATTTGAAAGATTTTTCTGTACTAGCCACCATTTTTACATTAAAATAGCTGCTCTCTACACAGCGACGGTTGTCCTTGCGAAATAAGACACACTCTTCACATCGTCACAAACACAGTCTCTTCCCGGTCCCTTACTTAATTTTTATCTGTTCCAGTAACCTTTTACTCAGGCTGTCATGAAATGTATTTAACCTACATAAAGAGAAAACATACGCTTCTAAAAACAGGAGTGACTTTGTAGATATTGAGTTGCTTTTAAAGAATTATTTCTGGAAAGCATTTTGATGAAATCCATTTAACGCCATTCAGGAGTTGAGAATGGCTGATAAGAATAGTTTATCCTCTGCAGCCAAGGAAGAAAAGTGCTTTGTTTTTGTTTTCTTTTGCTTTTGCATGTTCTCTGTAGCCATGAGGTTTGCTTCTTTTTGAACAGCCTTGTGATATTAATTTATTGGAATCTTCTCCCAAGCTCCTGTCATCCTACATAGATGAAGTGTTCCCAAAGCATGACAGTGAGTGTGAAAACCCCAAGTTTTGGAGAGAGACCTTCTGAGCTGGCTGCCAGTGATTTTTCCAGCTAATTAGTGCTGCTGCTTTCCCATCAATTGGGAGGGCAGCGGTGGAGGCAGTGAAAACCTTGCAGTGGGGTAACACCTCATCAAGATGCTTTAAACGCAGCGGTGGAATAAAAACCCAAACTGTCTTTTCTCTCTGGATTCTGTTACACTGGAAAATTTGACTCTTAAACCATTATTTCTGCTTCTTGGAAAGGCGAAAACAGCATGGAGTTCAGGGATCAGTGCTTTCCTTGGTCGGATAGTATTGATAAGCATTTGGCTACCATTTCCAAGTTATTAAGTATTTTAATTTTTAAATTTCTCATATATGTATATTTGTGTATCTAGTTATAAAATTTTCATTTAATATTTATGAAACATAGAGATTAGAGAGTTTAAGTAACTTATCCAAGGTAGCATAACCCGGCAGATAAGTGGTAAAGCCAGGGTTCAAACAGTCATCTTTCAAATTCCTTCCTTTTTTTAATCTAAATTTATTTCCTAAATTTGCTTGTAATGTAGATTTTCACTGTGAGCGTCTCTATAATTTTCATCAAAAACTAGATGCATATTCATCCTGGAAGTTACTTGTTTGCCCCTTTGAGAAGACAGCTGAGTCCTTCCAAATAACAAATATAACCAAATATAAAGTACAAAGTCACTGATGGGCGTCAGTTTTACTTACTCAAGGTATAATGCAAATCCCACACATAAGGGCATTTCCAGAGTGCTGTTGTTTATGCATTTAATGTTTCATTGTAGGGCAGAAAAGCTTGTGTTTACCAACATATTGATATTATCTAGAGCATTCATCTGATTTCCAAAGCAGTTTCTATTGCATTTTCAGATTGTTTGAAATTAACATAATACCCATATTGCCTTTCTAAAGCCTGTTTCTTTCCAATGTGTACAGTAGCTGAGACCAGTAGCACAGGGAGCCAGGTAATTTAGAAAGTCAGCAAACCGTGAATTTTTGGCTTGAATTACTTTAGGCAGTTGGCTCTGTCCTTATAAAGCTCAAACCCATCTTACTAAAACAAACATTTTAGGTCACTGAATCCAAGGGGGAAAAAATCTATTTTATTTTTAAATTCCCAACTTGCCCAAATAACTAGTAAATTTTCCCTTTTGTGCTCACAATAATTTAGAATATACTCTCTTAATTATGTGCTTTTCCTTTTACAGCCAAAGTCACTCAAGGAAAAAATGGTGCAATGGACACAATAGGGATCTAGAAGAGTTTTGGTCAAAGAAAGAAAGACATGACCAGAAGCCAAACAAGGAACTAGGATCTGAGGACCAGTGTGTAGGTCACAGCCAAGCAAAAAAAAAAAAAAAAAAAAAAAAAAAAAAAAAAGTGATCTAAGTGCAAAATTAAAGAATATCATTATATGTTACAAACAAAAATTGTGTTATCAGAAAAGACAATCTATTTTAGTCTAGTTTATGAACTAGAATAGAATTCATGACTTTTTGTAAATAAGAAACCATGACCTCATAAACAAATTTAGCAGAAAATTTAGAGAATATTTACATTAAAATGAGCCATATAAAATGCTCTTTTCAAACAGAGATTAAATGTTCAAAAACTCACAGGTGTACATTATTTTTATCAAAGTTAAAAGTCTGATACAGAACATAAAGAATTACGTATCCTGGCACCTTCCTGAGATCTGTAATTAATGTAAAGTTCACTTATTTTTGAATTTAGTAACACATCAGAGCTATGGCATATTTTTATATGACTGTATTTTCAAATCATTTTAGAGTTATATAAGTTTAGAAAATAATATAAAAGAACTTCCATCTACTTTTACCCAGCCCCTGTGATTGTTACTATTTCTACTTACCACATGGCTTTACCATTTCCTATATATTCATATTATCATGTTTGTGAACCATTTAAATGTCAGTTGCAGTCCCATGCCCCTTTATCCCTAAATACTAATATTTTATACCAGTTACTACTACTTCCTAAGAACAAGGATATTACCATGATACAGTGAACTAAATCAGGAAATTAACATTAATATAATACTACCATCTAATATATAGAACTTAACTATTTTTTGTCAATTGCTATTATAATGGTTTTTTTATAGGAAATGAAAGCACGTCAATGGCCAGCCCCAGGCCACACATTGCATGTAGTTTCCATGACACATCTCGTCTCCTGCAATCTGGACAGTCCACATTCTGTTTTACTCCGTCCTGAGCATGGCACTTTGTAAGAGAACAGGCTGGACGCCTTGTAGAGCATCCTTCAATTTGTGTTTGCTTGAAGCATCCTTGTTATTCAATTGAGGTCATGTATTTTTTGGCAAAAGTGATGTTGTGTCTTTCTCAGTGCATTAAAGAGTAGACATGTATATTTTAAAGTTAGAGTTCAAAATGTTTTCCTGAAAGCAAGTAATAAAATTACAAATCCTTTATTTACTTGTTCATTAACAGAAATAATAAAATTAGAGTTGTATTAATCTTAAATTGAGAATTTACCATATACCAGGTACTAATGAATTTACATTCTTTTACCTGAATTCTTTATTATGATCCTATTCCATTTATTTTTTCTCTTCTTTTTAAATTTCACAAATACAAATGAGCATATACCTTTTACGTTAAAGCTAGGGCAGTTCTGTACATGTTGACTCTGTTCCTTCCTTCCTTCCTTCCTTCCTTCCTTCCTTCCTTCCTTCCTTCCTTCCTTCCTTCCTTTCTTTCTTTTTCTTTCTTTCTTTCTCTTTCTTTCTTTCTTTCTTTCTTTCTTTCTTTCTTTCTTTCTTTCTTTCTTCTTTCTTTCTTTCTCTTTCTTTCTTTCTTTCTTCTTTCTTTCTTTCTTTCCTTCCTTCCTTCCTTCCTTCCTTCCTTCCTTCCTTCCTCCCTCCCCTGCCGGCCCTGCCCTGCCCTGCCCTGCCCTGCCC
>NW_016814304.1:481215-512710 GCF_001698545.2 Rhinopithecus bieti
TATTCCAGTGCTTCTATTTATGAAGACGGGACCAACATGTCACAGTTGTCATTTATGCTAGAGATAATTTGTAAACAAAGCTGATTAAAACTCACACCGTTCCAAAAAAAAAAAAAAAAAAAAAAAAAAAAAAAAAAAAAAAAAAAAAAAAAAACAAAACAAAACAAAAAACTAAGAACCCAGAGAGATGCTTAGTATATTTTGCCTATAAAGAATAAGATGGAGATGAAATATAACAATATAAAATGGCCAATTAAAATGGAAGAAGGTAGAAGAAAGAAACAGAGCAAATGCAACAAATAGAAAATCCACAAATAGGGTAAATAGTAACCTAACTATGTTAGCAATAACTTTAAATGTGAACAATCCACATGCACCAGTTAACAAAGGTAATTGGCAGAGCAGAGAAGAAAAAGAAACAAAATCTCAACCTTTGCCTTCTGTAAGAAATCCATTTTAAATATAAAGACTTGGGGAAAAAGGAAAGTGATAGGCTTCCAACTTCAGCTCTCACATGTGAATGTCATGGAAGTTGTCATTCTTAACCTTACAACAACAACAAAAATGTTGGAAGAACAAAATTAATAATTTTTTAAGCACTTCAGAAAATTGAGGCTGCAGAGAAAACTCACTCTGAAATCTGGCGACATGTGTATACCGAGGACTGCAGGACGTATTTGACATGAAAAGCACCACCAATACTGGAATTAATTTACATTTTTGGATTTCCTTTATCCAACGTTATTAGAATACACTGCTCAAGCTCACAGAAAGTGTTCACCAAGACAGACTGAATTCTGGGTCGTACAAGACAACCTAACTCATTTAAAAGAAAAAAAAAAAAAATACAAAGTATTCTCTGAGACCACAATGAAGTTAATTTAGAAATCAATAACAGAACAATAGCAAGGAATTCCAAAATATTTGGAGAGTAAGCTAGATGTCACTAAATAATATGTGAACCTAAGAAGAACTCTCAAAAGAAATTTATATATATTTGAATACAAAATTAAAAGACTCTCAAAATTTGTCGAATGCAATGAAAGTCAAGTTTGAAATGAAGGTTATAGCATTAAGTGTACATGCTGGGGAAAAAAACTTAATCAAGAATAAAAGCATCTACCTTAAGAAACTAGAGAAAGTGAAGCAATATAAACATAAACATGCAGAAGAAAATCTCTAGCAAAAGTGAAAACAAAAGTCAACACCATTTAAAAATTATCATGGAGAAAATCAATTCTACTTATTTTGTCCTATTTTATTATTCATTTGGAAAAGTTGATAACTTCTAGTCACACTATAAAAATTAAGATTACATAAATAATCAAAATCAGAAATAAAGAAAGATTGATCACTGCTGATCTCATGGGCATTAAAAGAAGAATAATGAAATGGTGTTAACCAATCTATGCCCACAAATTTGATAACTTACATAAAAGCATAATCCATAGAACAAAATGCTGTTAAGTTAGAGTCCTAAAACTTAAATTCTACTCTGTGAAAGGTGCTGTTAGGAGAATAAAAAGACATACCACAGCCTGGAATAAAATACTTGCAAAGCATGTAGGAGAATGGACTTGTATCCAAAATACACAAAGAACCCTTAAAACTCAAAAATAAAAAGAATCTAAAAAACGAAACCTTTAAGAAATAGATAAAAGATCTGAACAGACACCCCTCCAACAAAGGTGTATAAACAGTAAAAAAAAAAAAAAAAAAAAAAAAAAAAAAAAGAATAAATTAAAGCATAGGTTACTGTGCCCAATGAAATTAGACAATTATAAATTAAAATGACAATTAGATACCGTTACGTACCTATTGGAAAGGCTAATATCCAAGCACTGACAGCACCCAATGCTGACAAGGATGTGGAGCCACAGGAATGCTGGTGGGCATGCAAAATGGTGCAGCCACTTTGGGCAATAGTCTGGCAAAGACAAGCATAGTGTCACCACACACATTTACAGTTGAACTCCTGAGTATCTACAGAATGAACTTAAAATATATGCCCACACAAAAATTCATCCTATATGTTTATAAGCATTCTATTCATGAACACCAGAATCTGGAAAAAAAAAAGCAACACAAATTATGATATAATCATACACTGGAAGATTGTTTAGTGAAAAAAAAAAATGAAATGAACTCTAGCTCTGGAGACAGGGAGAAAGTTTAAATGCACAGGGCTCAGTGAAAGAAGCCAGTCTGGAAAGGCTACCTGGTGTATAATACCAGCTGTAATGCATGCGAAAGGAAGAAATACAGACTTGGTAACACGTTCAGCGATTGCCAGTCATTTTGTGGGATGAGGGGGAGGAGGTAGAGGGGGAGCACGGTAAGCATGGGGTGTAAACGATTCTGTATGATGATGTCGCCATGGATGCACCTGTAAACTCACAGCACTTTACAACACGCAGGTGGATCTTACTATATACAAAGTTAAAATATCCTTTAGGAGGTGGGTGGCTTCAGGAATGGGTGCAGACCACGACAAAACAAGGCAGCTCATTGCAGTCCTACTGAAGTGGTGATGGGACACACTGCAGATAGGGACCTGGAAATGGGAGAAGGTGCTAAAGGAAGGGGAGACACAATCAGTACTGTTCTGTAGATGATCAAATGCGCTGTGACATGAGAGGGAATCCTGCATCACAAACAAGGGCATTGCTTAAAGCTAAGGGAATCTGAATAATCTACAGGCCGTAGTTACATTAATATTTAATATAAAAGATGAGTCTGAGGTATCCTGTAGTGCCAGAAAGTAAGACTGCAAAAAGCAAAACAAAACCAAAGGAGGAAGAATGATTGTCTCTGCACCATAGACTGGGTGACTCCTAATGAATATAAATTAATTTCTACCAGAATTCCAAAAAAGGTAGACTTCAGCTAATAATAATGTTAATACGTGCCCTACTAATGTAAGATGCTAATCACAGGGGGAAATGGGCACGGGTTATATGGTGTGCTACCATTACTATATTTATATAAATTTGAAGGTATTCTAATAGGGAAAGTTTATTTTAAACCTACTTTTTTAAAAGAAAAGCATAAGGCCATAGGCAGTGAATTTAAAATTTAAACTTGAATATTGTAATGGCTTTTAAAAATGTAGCCAATTTCCACACAGAAGACTCAGAAAAGCAGGTCAAAGTTATCATGCCATAGTGAGCACTAGTCCCTTTGCTTGGCTCCAAGGGCATCATTGCAGGGGAAAAAATCACAGAGCTTTCTCCAGGACAGCCACAGTTTGTTCCAGATGAGGAGAAACTCTAGGATGAAAAGTCTCGTATTTCTGATCATCTGTGTAAGTGGGATAATTCATCAGACATCTATTCATCTCTAACTAATTTGGTAGTAGATCATAATACAATCAGAGATCAATTAATTAAGACAAACAAGTCAGGTCCTTGCTGGGATTAGGCAAAGTCTTGTAACAAAGTAACAAAGTAACAGTGGATTGAAAGAGGGATCACCTCTTCCTTCAGTCAAGGGAGGATGCTGTGTGGCATCTCTGGGTCTCCTTTTCCTCCGTACTGTTATATGTGCCTGTAAACCTCACAGGCCAGCCTTGGCCACACTAACATCTTTACCTACCTCTACTCCCATGTGCATCCACCTGCTCTTATTAAAATACATTTCACATGCTGTGACATTCAGGAAGTTTAAACAAGCAGGTCTCCAGAACTGGTCCTGTGCTCTGGCCTGGGGAGTAATATATTACGAACTCAGCATGTTGGTACCTATTTATTTACCTTTGTATTTTAATTTATAATTATTTCTGCCTTTTCTCATTGCAGTTCCTTAAATGTCATTTTTTTTTTACAGTGCTGTGCACACAGAACATGCCTATCTTGCTAAATTGACATGAATTCTCAAGAAGAAGGCAGAGGTTGTTGGATGACGTGCCGTCATCCTGGATATACAAAACCTGGCCAAAAGTCCAGAAACTTCAGGCTTCATTTTAGATTGAGGTCCAGTCCTTCCACCGACGTGGCCTTGCTCATCCCCAGCACAATCTCACCCTGCCCGGTGCTGTGCGGCTGCATCTAAACGTTTCCGCCTGGCTGCAGGATGCCACCGTGATGTAGGTGGCAAAGACACCACATGATGCCACCTTGTTCTCTGAACTTCCTCTCTTAATGACTGAATTTATTTTTCCTTCACATCCTGCTTGCTCCTTGCTCATTTTCAATTATGAATCAGATTTCATCTGGAGTTTAATTACTTCTCTGGTTAAAACTGATATATTAATTTGCTGGTTAACTCTTTAATGCCTCTAAGTTCTATGAATAAGGTGCTATTTGTTATTTTATTTTTGGTGGTGGAGGGTTGGTGTTTTACTGGGATTATGACAATGAGCTAGAGTATGGGACATTGTAGATTAGACCCTCGAAAGCTGGCCGATGTACCTCACTCCTGCACAGCTGTTCAAACAAGATGCATCCACACCTGGTGTTCATTCTGTAGTTCATCTAACCACAGAATTATTGAAACGCTATACCTTTTCATTGTTTTAGAGATTATTATTTATTTCTGTGTTCCAGATGTAAAACATTTATGGTAAAAGACCAGGCTTCTTGTTTCCCTGTACTGTGTCGTCTTTAAACTGCAATGCAAATCTGGTCATGTTTAAACTTACATCTCACTTTCTTATTGCTATTTCCATCTTTTAATTTGTGTCCATTCTTGCTCTCAACATCTTAACTGATATGATTGAACATGAAAATATCAATGCTTCAGCCAACCTTTTAAAATTAATAGACCTCATTTTTGGGGCAGTTTTAGTTTTACGGAAAAATGAACTGGAAGTAAAGACGGTTCCCTATTAGCCTTCCTTACAGTCTCCCCTACTGTTATTATAATCTTGCATTCATGTGGTGCATGTGTCAAGTCAATGAGCTAACGTTAATGCATTCTTATGAAAAGTCTGTACTTGCACAAGGGTTTGCTCTGAGTGTTATGCATTTGATGTGTTTTGAACAATTTATAATGACTTGTAGCCATCATTAGAGTATCATACAGAGTGTTCCTACTTCCCTAAAAATCTGCCGTGCTTCAGGATGCCCTGTTCATCCCTCCCTCCTCTCAACGCCTGGCACCCACGGATCTTTTTAGCTTCTCCATAGTCTCGACTTTTCCAGAATGCCATATAACTGGGATCATACGGTATTCAGCCTTTGCAGATTGGCTTCTTTCATTTAGCAAAATGCACTTGTTCTTCCTTCCTGTATGTGTTTTTATGGTTTGATCGCTCCCATCTTTTTAGCGGAATCATTTCCTATGGCCTGGATGCGCTGCCGACTGTTCATCCAAACATCTATTGAAAGACATGTCAGTTGCTTTCAGTTTTCGGTGACTATGAATAAAGCTGCTATCAACATTCAATGTAGGGATTTGTGTGTGTACGTGAACATAAGTTTTGGCTCTTTTGGTAAATAAAAGGAAGACAATGGCTGGGTCGTAAATCTGAGTACATTTAGTCTTGCAAAATAACTGGCAAAAGGTCTTCCGGAGCGGCTATATCATCTGAATTTCCACCAACCACGAGTGAGAGTCCCTCTGCCTAACAGCTTCCCCCGCATTTGGTAGTGTCAGTGCTTCGGCTTTTTCAGCATTTAACAGCTGTGGAGTGCTTGCTCATTGTTGTTCTAACGTGCAATCCACTAATGAGGTAGGATATTGAGCATCTTTTTATATTCCTTTTTCCATCTATACATTTTCCATATGTAAATGCCTGTTCAGATGTTTTGCTCTTTCTTAAATTGGGTTATTTGTTTTGGTATTGTTGGCTTTAAAAGTTCTTTGTATAACACAATTTGGATATCAGTCCTTTATCAGATATGTCTTTTGCAAACATTATCTCCCAGTCCATGGCTTGTCGTTGATTCTTTTAACAGTGTCTTTTGCAGAGCAAAACATTTAACTCTAATCAAGTCCAATTTACCAATATTTACACATTTCTTATTCATGAATAATGACGTGGAGGTTGTATTCAAAACTAAGTTGCCTAGATTTTCTCCTGTGTTATCTTCACATTTTATAGTCTTGTGTTTTATATTTAGGTCTATGACACATTTTGAGTTAATTCAATAAAGGGTTGTAACGTTTGTGTCTAGAATCTTTTTTTGGCATGTGGATGTTGAGTTGTTCCAGCACCATTAGTTGATAAGATTGTCTTTGCCAACCAGGATCAATTGACTCTACTTGTGGGGGTTTATTTCTAGGCATTCTGTTCTGCTCTATTAATCTATTTTTCTATTATGTCACCAACATGGCACCATTTTAATAACTGTAAGACCTGAAGTCAAGTTATGTTGGTCTGCTACTTTGGTCTTTTCCTTCAGCATCATGTTAGTATTCTAGGTCTTTTGCTTTCAAGTATACATTTAAAATCAATTTTCTCATGGAGGTAGAGAATAGAATGATTGAGAAGAGAGGCTGGGAAAAGTGTGTGTGTGGTAGGCTCATGGGTACAAACATAGAATTAGGTAGAAAGAATACATTTCAATGTTTGATAGCAGGATAGGGTGACTATAGTTAACAATGATGCATTTTATATTTCAAAATAGCTAGAAGACTTGACATGTTCACAACACATTTCTGAGCTCAGGAGTTTGAGACTAGCCTGGGCGACATGGGTAAAACCCCATCTCTACTAAAATACAAAAGTTTATCTGGGTATGGTGACAGGCACCTCTAATCTGAGAAATTGGGAGGCTGAGGCAGAAAAATCACTTGAACCTGGGAGACAGAGGTTGCAGTGAGCTGAGATTGCATCACTGCACTCCAACCTGGGTGACAGAGCAAGATTCTGTCTCCAAAAAACAAACAAACAAACAAAAGTCAATGAATAAAACTTAGAATCAGTTTGTTGATATTCATAAAATAACTTGCTAGGATTTTAACTGGGTTTGTACTGAATGTATAGGTCAAGTTGGGAAGAACTGACATCTTCACAATATTGAGTCTTCCTATTTATGAACACAAAATAGATCTACATTTTGAGTTTTAAAATGTTTCTTTCATCAAAATTGTCTACTTTTCCTCATCTAGATCTTAGACATATTTTGTTAGACATATACCTATTTATTTTTGTTTGTGCATTGATACTAAATTTTAAATTTCATGTGTTATTTATTTGCTGGTATAGAAGACAGTGTTTGACTTTTGCATATTAGCCTGGATCTTACAGCCTTTCAAAAATCACTAATTAGTTCTAGCAGTTTTATTGTTGATTATTTTGAAATTTCCACAAAGACAGTCATGTCATCTGAGAATAAAGGCAATTTTATTTTTTCCATCCCAATTGTATACTTTTTTTTCCTTATTTTCTCTTATTGCATTGTCTAGTTACTCAATTAGAAGTCAAACAGGAACTTTGGGAGGCTGAGGCAGGCAGATCACGAGGTCAGGAGATTGAGATAATCCTGACTAACACGGTGAAACCCCGTCTCTACTAAAAATACAAAAAAATTAGCTGGACGTGGTGGCAGGCGCCTGTAGTCCCAGCTATTCCGGAGGCTGAGGCAGGAGAGTGGTGTGAACCTGGGAGGCGGAACTTGCAATGAGCCGAGATCACACCACTGCACACTCTAGCCTGGGTGAGAGCGAGACTCCATCTCAAAAAAAAAGTCAAATAGGAGTGGTCATTGGGGGCATCCTGGCTTTCTCCTGATCTTAGTGGGAAAACTTTTAGTTACTCACCAGCAAGTAAGATGTCAGTTCTTCCCTAGAAGAAGCAATCACCATAATCATTTCTAATTCCATAAACTGCCTGTGCTTGCTCAATTCATTTTATAAAAGCAAAAACTTGGTATCAAAATATGACATAACTTGATATTATAGGAAAATTTAAAAAACAAAACCTTCCCATATACCATCAACTTAAAAAGCATAATGTGAATATAAATATGAAAGATAAATTATTAAAACTCTCAAAGATTATGAAAGAGAAAATCTGTATTACTGAGGTATTTTAAATAGGTCACAAAAAACACTAATCATAAACTAGCAATGAAATGTGACCGTATTAAAATTTTTTATCCATGAAAAACAGCAGCAACTTTATACTAGCTGAAAAGGTAAGTCAAACAAGGAGAGAAGATGTTTGCAACATGCAAAAGAAACAAAAAGCTGATTGCTAGGTAGTCACCCGTTTCCTATCATATTCATCTGCTGTTTGCCTTGATGACACGAGCAAAGTGCGTGGCCCAAGCCACCTTGCCAATGGCTTCCAGGTTGATTCAGGCAATAGACAGAACTAGTGTGAGTTTGGAAGAGAGGAGGAACGGAGGAACAGGGATGTGTCTTCTCCTTTCTCTCTTTCTTTATCAAGATGAGCAGTCTTTGTATGGCTTACAAGTTATGTTGAGCAGATGGAGCAATGGAAACCGTCATCCACTGCTAATGTGAATATAAATAGATATTAGTACATCAAAGAGTGGTTTTCATCAGCTGCTAAATGAAAAGATAAGTGTAGCCTATCAACCGTCAATGCCACTGTCACTCTATATCAAACATTAATTGTGCTTATCAGTACCAAATGACATATTCAAGCATGGGTATAAGAGAATTATTTTTAACAACCACAAATTAGAAATCATGCAAATGTCCATCTACGGTTGAATGGATACTTTGGTATGTTTACACAATGGATCACAAAACAGTCATGGAGATGAGCAAATGAAAGTCACTTGCCACTGCGTGGGTGAGTTTTACAAATGTGATGTTCTGGAAAAGAAATCAAGCACAAAAGAACAACATGCTTTGAGTTTATTTTATAAAGTTTGAAAACATATAAAATGTTATTTTCAAGGATACCTGCCTAGATAATAAAACTATAAGAAAAACATTATTACAGAAGTCAGAAGTACATTTCCATTGCCATGGAAAGAGAAGTAGTGACTAGGAGCCAACATCAGTGTCTTCTGGGTCACTGGCAACCCTTCAAGCTTCATTGGGAAAACACGGGTGGTCAATTTCTGATATAACATTGAGCAGTACATTTTAATTGTCTAAATCTTATTTAATATTTTACAGTACAATTTATAAAAGTTACCATTACATGACATATATCATTGAAATATTTTGTCACTGTATGAAAAAAACTCAGTACAAGTTTTTGTCGTTTAACCAAAATTTTATTTTGTAAAAGCAGAAGAAACTGAGTATTCTCTGATGCATTGAACACGCATAATTCTGTACTATGGTCTTCAAGATAATGTGAAAAGAAAAACAGGATGATTAATTGCTTTCACAAAAGAGAAGTTACGCAAACTTCTTACAGATGAGAAATGGAATTCTGAATTGAAGTTGTCCATAGGCTCTGCCACAGCACATGGAACAGCAGACCTCAGTATATAAAGGAAAATGTTGATAATGAGCCTGGTTTAATAATAACTCAAACCATGATGCTTACAAAATGTTTGAGGAGCTGAGATATTCTAATGATAAATACAGCGGAGGCTGAAACAGAGTGAAACATCTCTGGAAGTTCAATGTGGAGAGCGAAAATATTTGTGCCCTACTCTTATTTAATGAAATGGAAGCCTGCATCCAACTGAATCTCTGTGTATTATTCACTTAAAAATAATGTCTCCTCTGACAATTGTCAAAAAAGTACATGATGAGACATTGTCCTTATCCTTAGTTTAAAAACCTAATTTTAAGTTCCCTAATTCTTAAAATCGGCTTCTGTTCTCTTCTCTAATGTTTCACACTTTTAAAAACTCTCTCTCACCCCAGTGGTAACTGAAACGAGGTTTAGTTTTTGAAGTCAGACGGTTGTAGAAGCATAGATGAAATTTCACCTATATTTGGTACATCCTAAAACATGACTGACAGCGGGGGATTTTAGCAACGTGAAGTTTAACAAAATGAAGCTGTCAGTATAACTTGGAGAGGTTCAAATAAAAATATTTGAATATCTCAAATAAAAAATATCTTTTGATATTCTCAAAAAAAGATATTCAAATCTTTTTATTTGAATATTCTCAATAAGGTAGGACTTTTTTATGTTCTGAATCTCAAGTTATTATAGTTGGTTTTCTATAATTAACTGTTACTGGTGTACCACATGGTGTTCTTGTAAGAATAGCATTTGCTTATAAAATGAAAAAAATATTCACTTTTTTCCAAATATTACTTTGTAGTGTGGACTTTTCTTGAACAATAGAAATTTGAAATGTGGAATTGTCTGAGAAACACATAAAATAGATGGCTTTAGGTTTTTTAAGTATGATTTAAGGTGGAAACTATTTAAGGAGAATTATATACAATATTATGTGATTTTATTTGTATATACACATTTAAATGAGATCTTACATTATATATAAATATCTGTCATCCGTATTTTATTATATAATCTTCTCCCCATATTTTATGGTCATTTAAAACATTATAAAAATACATAATCGTATTATTAAACCACTTAAACATTTTGCTTAGAAGGCGCCAAGGAAGAAAATACTGATCAGTGAGCACAAAGTTAATTCAAAGATAAATTTTTAGATTTTGTATTGGGATTACGTGATATGTGATAATTTAATAATGTCTAGAGATGGAGGTTTATAAAACACTTGCCAGATAATTGAACACACCAATCTGGTTTAAGGCATTTATATTGCAGTTATCACCTGGATCCCAGCGGTTTTTTTTTTTTTTTTTATAAGATAGTGTTCTGGAATTAGCAGTCCATCTAATTAATGTATTTATTTGTTTTTTTCTCCTTCTTTCAGTGTATCAATATTTATTTGATCTGCTCTAGGTTGGAACAGTTGGGAAGTCTTTAACCTGAATAAATCTTTTTCCGGGAGTACATACTTAATGTGGCAAAAAGCTGGGTAAAGTGATGACTAAAACATTTCTTTTCTCCATATCCACAATGCAGTGGCAGAATAGTAAACATCAGTATATTTATTAATTTATTTCTGTTTCTGGCTTGATACCAAGTGCTAAGGTTTGGGGAATGAAAATAATGGGATATTTATCTTGAGAAACTTTATAATGCAAACAAATTGGAAAATTACCTGGTATAGATAACGTGATTTTTCAGATGGAAGCTGTTTGGGAACAGCTAACGGTTTCTTACAAGCCTCAGCAAGCAAAATATCTGTGTTTCAAAAGTATCGACTGAGTTTCATGAAATTAGAAACCTGATCAGTGACATTTTCCGTCGTTCTAGAGTACGTTGATGTGAGTCTCCAGTCTTTTTTGTGCTGAAATTAGGATTTTATTCGCTCCACTTATTTTATATATCTCTTCCTTTTGTAGTCTTATTTGAGGGCATATACATAATCTAGAAATCATTAAAATGGCAAACGATGATTTCTTGACCACTATGTTGATGTAGCCATTGGGAATATTTGAACATGATTATATTTTTGATTCTCCTCTTAGAGGATTATTTCTTTCATTCCATTGGCAAATAGTGACATCTCAGAACTCACTGATGCTTTATAACTCATATCCATACTCCTCAGGTAAAATTTTAAAACCTCAAAGGTGTAATTAAGGTACCTATGAAATCTACTTTGATATAACATAAAACAACACTGATGAATGCATTTCAGAAAAAAAAAAAGACACACTCTTCCTTCCTCTACCTACATCTTGGGATTCCAGTACATTACCCTCTGTAATGAACTGAAGGTATTTTTTGATGAGTGCAGGGATGAGCATTGTGCTGTTTATCATTTCTCCCTACCCACGTGGCATTTCTGCTGATTACTTACATTATGGCTAATTTGCAGCTTATCATCAGTCCTAGTTTCTTAATAAACGTCTCATTAAGCGATGGGAGCTGCCATTTGCCTCCACGTTCCTGCTTCCAGGTACAATCTATGAACCGAGGCACAGGGTGGGCTGCTGGACGTCACAGGTGTCATCTGCAATCATGTTCTGAGGCTTCAAAGGGGGCGTGTAAAGAAACGCCCTTCACAACGCATTACTGCAAATGGGAAGTGTGATTAGTCCCCGTGGTGTGGTTTTGTTTTCACTTTTCAGACTTTGAATACATGACTGTACTGGGCACATGAAGAATGTGTTGGAAGGATTCGAAAGCGGGAGAGATATTCTTGTCTCTGAATTATGGTGACAATGATGACGTTGATGATCATGATTCCTACACAGTACTAACACAGTAAGTTGACCCAAGGATCAACAAACATCCACAGACATTCAGAAAACACATGTGACCGCAGACCTTGGACAAAGCGGGAAAGCTTACCGGGTGGGCCATTTCTAGAGTCATTGGAAAGAACAGTCATGACACATATTTGATGAACAGGCACGAACAGATATTGGGTGAAAGAAGGTGGTCCCTACGGTTCCTCTGCTCTTGGCATCACTGACATGCCTGGGAGGAAGGAACACTGGCTTAAATTTGTCAAAACACAATAGAGAAATGACTTGACATCTTCAAAAACATCTGTTTCAGAAAAGCAGGCACCAAATTGCAAAAGGAGGCTTTTGTCAGTGATTTTCCAGTAAAGTTGTGATACTACCAGCAACGTACCTAAAACCTTATAAGACAGAGTCCTTAGAAATGGAGATAAATGCCGTTCACAGAAATAAGCATATTATATTTTAACTCCTGTCTTTAGAGCTATAAAATCTCAGTTAATCAGATCCTAGTTGTTGTCACAATGTGGAAAACGGAAGAGAAAACTCTCTTGTCCCTGTTACAAGAGTACAGACATCCAATTAGAAAGAGTCATTTGACAACCTTACTATTAAATGGAAAAATGGCCTTGACTTTTAAACGACATTTGACAAGTTACTCAGTTATTTTGAAGGCATCTCATTCCATGCAGCACATAATCTCTCTAAATAACTTTTTAATTTATTTAAATATAAATACATATAGGAAACACACAAATCATAAGTAGACATCTTGATAAATAATCATAAAATGACCACACAGCGTAACCAGAATCCTGGTAGAGGAAAGAGGAGGCCGGTATTCTCGAAGAAGTCCTTGTATTTCCATAACTCCTCCAAGAATTACCAGTATCCTAATTTCTAACATTATAGATGATTGTGCTTGCTTTGGAATCTTTACAAATGGAACCCTATAGTATTCTGTTTTTAAAACGTGTATCCTCTTTCAATATTTTGTTCATTAGAGTCACATGAGATTTTGTGTTTACTTATAAATGTTCTGTTCTCAATTCTGTTGACTATTCCATGTATCCTACTGTGAATTGACATTCAGTAGGCCACAGTTAGAGCTATTTCTCACAGTGATACCATGAACATTCTTTTACTTCTTTGGGTTATTAGCGAGGACTGGAGTGGCTGGGTCAGTACGTATATAAGTTAAGTTCTGCTAGACACAGGTAAACAGATTTCCAAACTGCTTAATCGAAATCACACTTACTAAAGCTGCACAGGAGGGTTCTGTTTGCCTCATATCTTCTCTAAGTCTTTTCACTGCAGCTTTTCTGGTGTGTATGCAATGGTATCTGAGGTTTATACCTTTCATTTCCCGGATGATTCATGAAACCAGGCACTTTGGCATATATTTATAGACCATTTTAATATCATTTTTATGAATTGTATATTCAGGTAATTGTCTGTTTTCCAACTGTCTTGTCTTTATGTTTATATATATAAGGCATTTTTACAATTATATGACCTTTTGACAATGACTAAAATATACAAACACTTGCCATTTATCTTAACTTTAATTAGAGATTGCCCAGAGCCTTAGTATATTGGGTGCCTGAGGTGGTCTCCTGGCTAAGAATGTTAGACTAATCAACGGGCTCATAGTTTTAAAATTTAGAATTTTCCATTCTCTGAAGCAAAAGTATTATATTAAAGTTAATCTTAAACTCCTGAAAAAAATCAACATGTATTATATACAAACACAGATTTCTCTCTTTAAATCATTGCTGAGTATAACAATTTTGTTTTTAAAATTTCACACATTTATATCTTTATTTTGATGTTATTTATCAATATTTTCAAAATTTAAAATACATTATTTAAAATTCAAACTTTAAATATAGTTATTACACATCTTCTTTCCATAAAAATATCTTTCAAAATGTTTAATTAGAATTGCTTTGGCATTTAATAATATCCTGTCATTTGATTACAGACACTAAGATTAAGTAATGTGTTTTTTTTTAATTTGTTGCCTTTCTTTAAAAATGTATCTTTTTTTCTTATGCCAATTCTTGAGACAAAATATTGGGACTATATATATATATACACACACATACACACACACACACACACANGCTGAGTATAACAATTTTGTTTTTAAAATTTCACACATTTATATCTTTATTTTGATGTTATTTATCAATATTTTCAAAATTTAAAATACATTATTTAAAATTCAAACTTTTAATATAGTTATTACACATCTTCTTTCCATAAAATATCTTTCAAAATGTTTAATTAGAATTGCTTTGGCATTTAATAATATCCTGTCATTTGATTACAGACACTAAGATTAAGTAATGTGTTTTTTTTTAATTTGTTGCCTTTCTTTAAAATGTATCTTTTTTTCTTATGCCAATTCTTGAGACAAAATATTGGGACTATATATATATATACACACACATACACACACACACACACACACACACATATATATATATCCCTTTCTGAATAATTGCCATTTTTTGCCTTGCATTAGTGTTTTGTTTTTGTTTTTGTTTTTTGAGACAGAGTCTCACTCTGTTGCCCAGGCTGAAGTGCATTGGTGTGATCTTGGTTCACTGCAACCTCGGTCACCTGGGTTCAAGTGATTCTACCAGTTTTATCTCTGCTAACATATATTATTTCAAGAAATGCAATACAAGACAGTTTTGAATTTTCACAACCCGTTATCTAAAATTTCATAATGATAGTAATATGCATACACCCCAGTACAGAGTGTCATCACATAATCAAACACAGATATACTGGCAGGAAAATTTACAAATATTTACACTCAGATTTTCTTTTAAGGAGGAACCATAGCCTCATGTCAGTTCAGGTCAAATTATGTATCTAAAAATGTTTGAGCTTCAACTTATGAAAATGAAAACCTTTGACTTTTAAAATATTTGGTTTTGGAATTGCAGATAAGTAATTATTAATATAGATGAAGTTACAAAATATAAACCAGAAAAGAAAAGTCTCAGAAAGTTCTGCCTCACCATCTCAGCCCCCAGCTGAGAGCTTTCCAATGGTTCATTCGTTCTTCAGATGTATCAATCAAGGCAGTTCAAGCAATCTCTAAGACATGGTATCTGTGATATGGGTTCGAGTACTACGCTCTAACTTGAGTCCCTTCATGCATCTTACCTTGGGGAGACGGTGAACGCAGAATTAATGGCATTGGACATCAAGTTTCCAGTGTTAATTCCCCATGGTCACACAGCCTAGTCAAAGGCAGGACTGGGGAGTGCTCAGTCTACTCAAAGCCTGAATACACAGTGCTTCTTACAATTGAAAATTCATGTCAACATGGAGTGCGATGTGGTTGAGGTGGGAGTAACATCTAAGATGAAGAAATAATCTATCTTGGCAGGTTAGGAAAAAATATATACTCCAAAGACGAGTAGAACAGAGGACATGTTCTGTGTTGTTTCTAGCTCAGGGCAGAAAAGCACTCAGAAAAACTGAGATTATAAATCCCTGAAATGAGCCTCCCTTCCCTCTTTATCCAGCACATTCTCCCACTGTGGAACCTTCCCCTCGGCCACCCCAAACCCTGCCTGTTCTCCAAAGGACAGGAGGAACCTCACAACTGCAGGACAGCTTTCCGGACATTCACACCTCTCACGAACCTCCTCCTTCTTCAAATATTTTAGAATTTAACACGAATTTAGCTTGCATTTTGATGTTCACCAAGTTTTTATGTATAATGATCATCTGGAGTAGACATTCCATGAGGGCATGTATATGTTTTATGTATTTTTACTTTATTCTTAAAACTGCCTCGCAGAATTGTGTAAAAACTGCTACAGTTCTGCATAGGTTTTGGTGAATACATGAAAATGTTATGGAAAGTGGGACAAAATTTGACGGAAACTTTTGACATTACATTATCAGAGGTTATCTAACCAAGGAGGCTTATAAATAAAATTGTGCGAAGTAGAGGAGATTTATATTTTGCAAAATTGCATGGGGCACGGACCTTTGGTCTCTGCTTACTTAGAGTCTCATCTCGAACGTGGGCGATTCTTCCTCCTTCTTATCGCCAGTGTTGTTTCTTCTCAATGCTGTGGACGTTACTCTCCACACTCAGGAGCTGGGTGTGTTTCTAGAGCTAAGAGGAAGGTTGCTCTTCACTGTGCTCCTACCTCCCAGGATAGAAGAAGACTCCTAGGAAGTTAACGTGGTATAGAAGTGCAGACTTACAGATGTTTCCCCGGCCCTCCGGATGCCCCACTTGGTCTTCCCGCTGCCTTCAAATCAACTCTGAAACGACTTCCCTAGAACCCTCGTACTCCCACCTTAACAGAGCACTCCTGCTCTTTTAAGTGCACTGGGTCCTCGGAGTCCAATGTCACACCCTCCTCTCTCCAACCCCACACCTCGGCAGACAGCAAGTCTTACCCATGATATTCCTAGATTTCATCAGGTCCCTCTGATATCCAGTCATTCCCAAACTTGCCATCCCAGTTTCATCTCTTCAGTTCCTTCCTCTAAGATGCCCTGGCAGTGGATGTTCTAAAATACCCTGAATCCTGCAATTTTAATTTTGTTTCTAGCAAGCTATCTAATTATGACAGAAAACAAAAGCCAACATCATGCACACAGAACAAAGGTCTGTATCAGCCGGATGTGGTGGCAGGTGCCTGTAGTCCCAGCTACTCGGGAGGCTGAGGCAGGAGAATCGCTTGAACCCAGAAGGTAGAGATTGAAGTGAGCTGAGACCGTGCCACTGCACTCCACCCTGGGTGACAGCGTGAGATTCTGTCTCAAATAATAATAATAATAATAAAACAAAAAATAAGAGAATAATCAAAAGGCCTGTAGAATCCATCCCACATCACCGTCTTCGCCATTCCTACCGTTCCCTGCCTTGTTCACTGTGCTGATCGTTCACTGCGCACACAACACTTGATCATTTTTCTTTTCAGCTCCTTGTCTTCGTTCATGCAAATTCGTCATCTATTAGAGCTGCCTTACTCTTCTTCACTAAATTATTGGTGAAACCCCTCAAAATCCTTCTCAAGCCCTGCCTCATCCAGGAAGCTGTTAAATCCCTACATTTGTTTAAACATGTTTCACTAAACTCCCTCAGAACAGGTGCTATATCTCCTTCGCTTATTTCATTATATTGATATTCTCTCTTGTTCCTTACCTGTTCATATCCACCACTTGATTGGCAGATTCTTATATATCCTTTTATTCCTAGTGTATAAAAAAAATCTTCCATTGGTAAAAGTTACATTTATTTTTCGTAGATCTTCATAGCTCGTAAAGGGCTCCACTTCCAGAGGCATGGAGATTACATTTGTTATCCTTGTCTATTAGATGGCTCTGTATTGTAAGCGCTGCCCAGTGCTGAAAATGATGAGCAGTTCCATAAGGTGTGAAATCTCTTCCATGGCTTTGAAATGCTGCTGCACAGCTCTAGGAATCTGCCTCAGAGGCGGAGACCAGGTTAAGCAACACCAATCATTAGCTTCATTCTATAGCTGGAGAAACTGAGGCACAGAAATTTTATTTTATTTTATTTTATTTTTGCAGAGACAGGGGACAGAGTCTCCCTGTTTCCCAGGCTGGTCTCTAACTTCTGGGCTCAAGCTGTCCTGCCTCGGCCTCACAAAGTGCTCGAATTACAGGAGTGAGCCTTGGCACCTGCCTCAGATTTTTAAACACCGAGTGAAACAAAATGTAATATAAAAACCATGTGGCTGCTTACCATTGATCACAATCTCATATAGTTTTGACACTGAGCTTTCCTTTTTCATCGGCAAAGGTCTTTCATAAAATTGCAAGCCCAGGTGAATAATGTATTTCCTGCTTACGGTTAGAACTCCATGACTCTGTGACTGGACTGTTCTGTGGATGAAAGTTGCCTGTGTGTGCTTTTCAGGGCTGCCGTAACAAAACACCACAAAACAGGCAGCTTCAACAACGGGAATTTGTATTCTCACGTTTCTGGAGACTGAAAATCTGAGATCACAGGATGCGCAGGGCGGGTTCCTCCTGGGGCCTCTCTCCATGCCTTGTGGACCACATCTTCTCTCTGTGTCCTCACAGGGTTGTCCCTCTGTGGGCATCTGTGTCTTCATCTCCTCTTCTAAGGACACCATACATATTGAATTGGAGCCCCTCTTAGTGACTCTGTTTTTCTTTAATAATCACTGTCAAATACAGTGACCTTCAGAGGGGCTGAGGGTTAGGATTTCAATGTACAAATGCAGGGACCACACCCCTGCCCCAGCACAGCTCTGCGGCCAGCATTGCTGGACACTGGTTGACTGAATGTGGTTTAGAGAAAAGTCTTTGGGGTTTAGAGAAGAGTCACTTGCAGTGTACCCCCAGAATACACGCCGTTCCCTCCATTTACAATAAGCCCCAATCCTGAAGCCCAAACCCTTTCACACTTTTCTAGCCTAGGCACTTTCTCCTGTGTCCTGTGCGAGAAGAACCTATGGGACATGTGGAGGTGGCACTCAGCACTGCCCTGCATGGAGCTGCAGCTTGGCAGGGAGCAGCCCAGCTCTTGTGCACAGCAGCGGGAAGGCTGTTGGCCAGAATACAGCGCCAGGCGGCTGTGATGGGAGGAGAGAGCCACACCGGCGGAGGTGAGAACTGAAAACTAAATTACAAGTGAGTGCCTCCAAAGCGTGGTATGTATGCAGTGAGTGTGTGTGCTGCACAGAACCCTGCGTTTGTGTGTTCAAAATCCAAGCTATTCGTTCCGTTCCTCTTTACTGCCATTATGACCGCTTGCAATTGTATATTGAACTCAACACTGTTAGGGGATGGAGTTGGAAGAGCTACTGTCATGGGTTGAATTGGGTCCCTAGAAAAGATACATTGGAATCCTAACCCTCAGGACTTCAGAATGTGACCTTATTTGGAGACAGGATCTTTACAGAGATAAGTGGCAATGAGATTATTGGGTTGGGCCCTAACTCAATACAACTGATGTACTCACAAAAATGGATATCTGGACACAGAGTCAGAGACAAAGGAAGAATGTGCAGTGAAGGTGGGTTATGGGAATGGCCCGTCTACAAGCCAAGGAACACCAAGGGCTGGGGGCAGAGCACAGGCAGCCAGCAGAGAGGCCTGGACGGAGCCTCCCCACACCCTCAGAAGGAACCAAGCCTACCAGGACATGCATCTCCAACTCCTTGTCTCCAGGCGATGAGATGACCATTCTTGCTGTTTCAAGCCACCTACTGTGAGGCCCTTTGCTAAGGCAGCCCCAGTGAACGGCACAGCCACATTCCCAGCTTTCATTCACCAGGCTAGATGCTCCACAGCTGTGACTTGTGTCACGGTGGAAAGCACAGTAGGCTTCTATTTTTTGAACCAGGCTTCTGGAATCTCAGCCATCACACTCAGCCAGCAAATGTCTGTGGGTCTTGAATGCTTCCACTGAGGAATGGGAATGACGTAACTGCACCCTTAGGAGATAACGGATGTGTTGACGTATTCAGCATGTCACAGTTATAAGAGCCCTTGATGAAATGAACAAATAATGACGTGAGGGGAAGGCGGTGTGATGGGGAAATTGTCGATGGAGGGTGGTCACGAGGCTGGCAGCCTGGGATGGACGTGCAATGCCCATGTTGCTATGGGGCCAGGCTACAGTGCTCCACACACCTGTCCACATTCACTCGCTGTCTGCTGTGTTTTCTCCAGGCCTCAGCAGCTGCGCTTCCCTCCCATGGGATGTTCTGGGCTAGCCTCCCACCTCTGTTCTGGTCTAGCCTCTGACCTGACCTGGTCTATTTGGCTCTCTGAAACCCTGAAACTGACATTCAGATTCTTGTTTCACTATTTTCCATGCCAGAATAATACACGAATCTTTCACAAAGTTCTGAAATCCAAAGTGTCTTTGAGGCTAAAAATGAATATCTGAAAGTTGATATTTAGTCCCCTGGAGTCATTAGACAAACTGAAAAGCTTGTTTTCCCCATGATATGGTTTAAGTCTGTGTCCCCACCCAAATCTCATGTTGAAATGTCATCCTCAGTGTTGGCGGTGGGGCCTGGTAGGAGGTTATTGGATCATGGAGGCGTTTTCTCATAGTTGGACACCATTCCCCTTAGTGCTATCATCATGGTAGTGAGTTCTCATGAGATCTGGTGTTTAAAAGTGTGTGGCACTCCCCCACTTTCTCCTGCTCTGGCCATGTAAAGTGCTGGCTCCCCCTACACCTTCCGCCATGGTGTTAAGTTTCCTGAGGCCTCTGCAGAAGCTCAGCTGTTGCCAGCATCGTGCTTCCTGTACAGTCTGCAGAACCATGAACCAATTAAACCTCTTTTCCTTGTAAATTACCCAATCTCAGATATTTCTTTATAGCGGTGCAAGAACAGACTAATACCGCACTGGACAACAAAGACAGAGCCGGGGCGCTTGTGTCTCACTGTTTTCTGTGATTCTTAACACGTTGGTTAAAACAAACTAGGAAACCTCCTGCAACGTCTTGGATGAATTAAGATAAATTTGTTGATGCTTACCTAAAATAATGAAAGAGGAGGCTGAGGACCGTGGCTAAAGTCTGTAATCCCAGCACTTTGGTAAGTGGAGGTGGGTGGAGCACCTGAGCTCAGAAGTTCGAGACCACCCTAGGCAACATGGTGAAACCCCATCTCCATGAAAACACAAACAATTAGCCACCCATGGTAATGTGCACCTGTAGTCCCAGCTACTCTGGAGGCTGAGGCAAGAGAATTGTTTGAGCCCAGGAGGCGGACGTTGCAGTGAGCTGAAATTGCACCACTGCACTCCAACCTGGGCGACAGAGTGAGACTCTGTCTTAAGCAAAACAAACAAACAAACAAGCAGACAAACAAAAAAGAAAGAGGGCATAATTAGAATGCAGAAAATCACAAACCTGAGGTTGCTGAAGCCACTTTAGGAGCCACATTCAAGATGAGGACCCTTATATGGTTTTAAACATCCTAAATTTAGCAAAACAAATAAATTCAGAGAACATTTGATCTTGCATCAGACTTCATAACACTCAGGAAATATCTTCAGCAAACTCCCAAGAACAATGTGAACGTATAATAAATCACTACAGTCCTTAAAAAACAAATCTGAAACACTAGCCTCCTAATTCAGAATGTATGAGTTATATGTAATAATAAACTATGAAGGAAAAAATAATCATTTCCAGGAGCCAATTGTTTAGTGCTAAAGGAGAATAGCAAGTATCCCATTGTCTGGAAATGTTTTACAAGTATATTCTGATGGTTTAAATTTTTGTTACACAGTATCATCAAGATTCTGTCACATTTTAGTGTTATTGATTTGAAACAAAAGTGGATTTTGATATCATTTATTTTGGGCTACACACTGTGTAATTATTCAAATGCTTCATTTCCATTTGAGTTTTCCTATTTGTTTTAAATGTTATTACTTGCTTCAGTGCATTTTCATTTTAGTGAACACACTGATAAATATTTCTATCAATTGCAGATGTGATTTTTGCATAAGTAACTAAAATGCTAGCACCGTGGTTTAATACAATATTAGACATCACAGGATCCCATAGCAGCAATTAGAAAGTTTGTCTGCATGTGTGTAATCATAAAGGCCTTCTGGAAGGGTTTAAAGGGTGCTCATAATTAGTAATTTTAATGCTTCATGTCTTTCCCGAAAGCTTTAGACGCAAAGCCAGGGCTGATTCTAGGTAACATGGTGAAGTCGATTACATTTGCTTTTCATTTTTCTCAGCCTTTCATCCCTCTTTGCAAGTTCAGCGGCCGCGTCACTGACCCAAGTCTGGGACAGGGTTTCCCAAATCAAGTCTTATAGACACATTCATTCTCTACGTCATTCTTACCTTCTCTTCTCTCAGGACACTCTGAGTTTTCCTTTCTCCTGGCTCCTTGATATTTACTTGCCTTGTCTGCTTCTGTGGTAGGTTGACAACATTCTCTTCACAGAATCTACAGCAGCCTCAACGCACAGCAAGTCGAGTGGTCAGCGGGCACATTGCAGCAATTAATCTGAGTTCCCAGGGTCTGTGCTGGGTGACTGGCTGCTCCATTATCCTAATGATACCACTACTAATGCATTTGTTCACTAACACAGCTGATTCTTCACTGTATTTTCACTAGTGAGGACTGTAGTGATTTATTATACCTTGGCAAAGGAAGCACCCTTTGCCATGTAAAACAAAAATATCTTAATTTATCCAAGCAAGAGAGGGAGTGTGTTCACCTAGATTTCTTGCACAGGATTCGAATGAACCACATAAAGACTCTGCAAATTACCAACAAAACCGGTGCTCACCAGGGCTGAGTGGCCCCTTCACTGGGCACAGACCTTGCTGGGGGCTGAGACCACCCAGGCTCCATCAGGCTCCAGTACGCTGCTTCCTGAATGGAAGCCACTGCCACTCCCACACCAAATAATAACCAATAAAGGAAGGAAATTAGTTTATTTTATTTCTGACTCTCATTTATATGTTAGCAATGTATACATCAAAAATGGAATGTTAAAATACACACATTTATCCAATGAACTTTGATAATATTGCAAATAATAAAAAGGCAGGCTGGCATCCATGCTTTTTTTTAAATTTTCAAATGTTAATAATTACATTTACATAATTACTCCTGGATAAGGTTACCATACTGAAAAGGTCATGAGAATTGATAATAGGTAAATATGTTCAAGATTATAGCCTGATGAGAATAAAATATGTCTAAGGATTAAATTATGAAACAGTCTACCCAAGTGTCATGCTTAACAAGTGCCCTGCTCTGTTCACACAGAGAGTTCCAAAGGCTACGTTATCACATACTGTTCTCCACTAAAATCATGACATGGACGTTATCCCTTCCGTTTTACAGCTGAGAAAACTGAAGCTCAAAAATATTAATTAATCTGCCTAAGATCACACAGTAGATGGTGGAGGCAGGATTTGAATCCAGGGATTCGAGCCGTAGAGTATGTGCTCAGAAACACTGTAAAATACAGCCTCCCAGCGAAAATTGTTGAGTAGCTTAGCCCTGAGGAAATTGGAAAAATAACATGTTACTCATTTCTCTTAAAGAAGAAAAATGAGGCCGGGCGCGGTGGCTCAAGCCTGTAATCCCAGCACTTTGGGAGGCCGAGAAGGGCGGATCACGAGGTCAGGAGATCGAGACCATCCTGGCTAACACGGTGAAACCCCATCTCTACTAAAAAATACAAAAAACTAGCCGGGCGAGGTGGCGGCGCCTGTAGTCCCAGCTACTCGGGAGGCTGAGGCAGGAGAATGGTGTAAACCCGGGAGGGAGCTTGCAGTGAGCTGAGATCCGGCCACTGCACTCCAGCCTGGGCGTCAGAGCGAGACTCCGTCTCAAAAAAAAAAAAAAAAAAAAAAAATGAAATACCATTTAGCATAGAGAAAAGTACACAAATAAGATATACAGCTGTCTGAATAATTACAGAGTGAAAACACTGTACAGATCAGTACATAGTGTATCAGCTGTTTCCCTATGTCTTCCGTCAGTCAGTCATCTTCCAACCCATCTACAAAGTTAGCTAGAGATTAGTTTTGCCTGATGTTAAAATTATACTTTTTTCTTTTTTTTTTTTTTTGAGACTGAGTCTCGCTCTGTCGCCCGGGCTGGAGTGCAGAGGTACAATCTCGGCTCACTGCAGCCTCCACCTCCCCAGTTCAAGTAATTCTCCTGCCTCAGTCTCCCGAGTAGCTGGTATTACAGTCACATGCCACCATGCCTGGCTAATTGTATTTTTAGTAAAGATGGGGTTTCATCATGTTGGCCGGGTTGGTCTCGAACTCATGACCTCAAGGAATTCACCCACATTGGCCTCCCAAAGTGCTGGGTTTACAGGTGTGAGCCATCGTGCCCAGCCTATTTACGTATTTTTGTATCTTGGCTGTTTTACTCAACATTACATGGACTCATATTTAATTATGCTATGTTCTTTCATTTCTCTATACTATTCCATTTTTCCATAGGTCACTACGTATGTATCCATTCTGTATGAAAAGGATGTTAGATTTTTTCTGGGTTGTAGATAGGAAAGATATGTGGCCACGAACTTTCTTGTATGTGCATTTTAGTGCATATGTAAATGTATACGTTTATGCAATATTTACCTAGAAATAGCAATAGAGCCCGTGCATCTTTCATATGTGATGCTAAACTACTTCTCAAAGTAATTTTCCATGTGTTTTCCCAATAACAGGGCACTGGATTTCCAGATGATTCTCCCAGTTAGCAACGTGATTTTTTTCTTTCTCTCCCTGAATGACATTGTTTGACGAAGAGCAGTTCTTTCTTTAGATGTCATTAATATTTTTCATCTTTTCCCTTAAAGCTATTAAAGTTAATTTTTTTTGTACTGAATTCAATGAGTCCTTCTTCATAATGAAGTCATGGATGTATTTTTCTTCATTATGGCCAAATCCAGCCACGCCCCTTGGTAAGAACTTTCTGTGGCTACACTGTCTGCAGACAACTCAGTGGGGGCAGAACCAAGTCCTTGTAACAGGGAGCCGTGGCCACGGCCCTGTGTATTCACTTTCTGGCCCTTCACAGAAATACTTTAGTATTTACCTTTCACATTTTTGGCAACAAATCATTTGGGATTATTTGTAAGGTAGTGGCTGCAGTTCTGTCTTTTTTTTTTCTAGTTGGCCAGGCCCCATTTACTGAAAAGAGCCCTTTTTTTGTATTCCCTTGGGTCTAAACTTTGCATTAAGTCAAATGTTAGTGTTTTCTTTCTTTCATTGGTAGGTTAGCTGTTTAGTTATTTTGGGTATTGCATATTTTATTTCATTGATTTTGTGTGCTATCCTCCCCCTCCCTCACTGTCTTAATTAATTCAAAATAGCTTTAACAATCACATGCATCAAGACATCACTGTTGTGTTAGTCCATTTCGTGTTACTATAAAGGAATATCTGCAGCTGGATAATTTATAAAGAAATGAGTTTTATTACAGCTATGGTTCTGCAGGCTGTACAAGAAGCATGGCGTCAGCATCTGCTTCTGGTGAGGCCTCAGCATGCTTTTCCTCTAGGCAGAAAGTGGAGGGGGAGCAGACGTGTCACACGGCAAGAGCAGGGGCAAGAGAGGAGGGAGGGGGAAGCAAACTCTTTTAAACAACCAGCTTTTCCATCAACCAGGAGAGTGAGAACTCACTCCTTACCATAAGGAGGGTACCAGGCCACTCATGAGGGATCCCCCATGTCTCAGATCCCTCCCACCAGGTCCCAACTCCAATACTGGCATCACATTTTAGCTTGAGATTTGCAGGGGAACACACAAGCAAATCATGTCAACTATGGACCCCACAAATAAGTACAATTATTATTTGTCTATTAAAAATAAAATAAATAAATAAAATAATTGTTAAAGACTATTTTAGATATTATTGGCCATTTGCATTTCCATGTGTATGTTAAGTAAGCGTATCAATTACCATACCAAAGAAAACAGAAAAAAAATCAACTGTCTTGGACAGATTTCACGAAAACTACACACACCTTTGTAAGACTTGTTATCTTACAATAGTCAGTCTTTGGCTGGGCACGATGGCTCATCCCTGTAATCCCAGCACTTTGGAAGGCTGAGGTGGGCTGATCACTTGAGGCTAGAGTTTGAGACCAGCCTGGCCAATATGGTGAAACCCGACTCTAGTAAAAATACAAAAATTAGCCTACACAGTGGCACATGCATGTAGTCCCAGCTACTCAGGAGGCTGAGGTGGGAGGATAACTTGAGCCTGGCATGCAGAGGTTGCAGTAAGCTGAGATAGTGCCACCGCACTCCAGCCTGGGTGACAGAGCGAGATTCTGCCTCAGAAAAAGCCTTTTAAAAGATGGGCATGAAACGTTAGTTATTTTTATTTAAAGTATTTCTTCACCGGGAGCAGTGCCTCAAGCCTGTAATCCCAGCACTTTGGGAGGCCGAGACGGGTGGATCACGAGGTCAGGAGATCGAGACCATCCTGGCGAACATGGTGAAACCCCGTCTCTACTAAAAAAAAAAAAAAAAAAAAAAACAAAAACCTAGCCGGGCGAGGTGGCGGGCGCCTGTAATCTCAGCTACTCGGGAGGCTGAGGCAGGAGAATGGCGTAAACCCGGGAGGCGGAGCTTGCAGTGAGCTGAGATCCGGCCACTGCACTCCAGCCCGGGCGACAGAGCGAGACTCCGTCTCAACAACAACAACAACAACAACAACAAACAAACAAACAAAAAGGTATTTCTTCATTTGTCTTAATATATTAAACGGTTTCTGTGGAGTCTTGCATGCGTTTTATTCACCATTATAGACAGTAATTTATTCACCATTATTATTAGATTTATTCACCAATACAATCAGTAATTAAAAAATATATTTTCCAAAAAAGTATTTTTAATTGTTTCCTACTGGCACTTGTAAAATAAAATAATTTTTTCTTTGGCTGTTCAACATATACCCAGTGTCACTGCTAAATTTGCTTATTAATACTAACCACTTATCTCAAAGCACAAGTAGATTTTCTCCAAAGATAAACATACCTGTGAATAAAGATGGTTTCTTTGAATCCTTCTTAATCACTGTTACTTCATGCCTTTTCTTTCCCTTGCTGCACAGACCAGGGCTTCTGCCTGGCGATTCCTTGGGTTGGTGGTTGCAATCCTCTTTGTCTTGTTGCTAATCGTAAAGGGAATTCTTTCAGCTTTTCATTGCTAAGCATTAGTGTTGCTATAAATTTTTAAATGCTCTATCACAGTACTTTAATTGCTAGTCAATTTTTGTGACAAGTTTATGTTTAACTTTCTCAAATGTTATCTCTGCATTATTTGGGTGAAAAAAATGAATTTTCTTCTTCCTTTCACAAGTGTAACAATTTCATTGGGTTCAGTTCGTTGTTCTCTTCACAGCTTTTGAAAACAACACTGACATATCTGTTTATAAATGATGATTCTTTTCTAATGTATATATTTAAAAATTTAGTTTTCACAAAAACTCAGTTTGGGCTATATCAATGTTATAATTTTGGTTAATTTCTATTGAGTTCAAAAACTCAGTTTGGGCTATATCAATGTTATAATTTTGGTTAATATCTATTGATTGTGTCTCGTTGATCTGTCTAGTGTTGACAGTGGGGTGTTAAAGTCTCCCATTATTATTGTGTGGGAGTGTAAGTCTCTTTGTAGGCCTCTAAGGACTTGCTTTATGAATCTGGGTGCTCCTGTATCGGGTGCATATATATTTAGGATAGTTAGCTCTTCTTGTTGAATTGATCCCTTTACCATTAATTAATGGCCTTGTCTCTTTTGATCTTCGTTGGTTTTGGTTTAAAGTCTGTTTTATTAGAGACTAGCATTGCAACCCCTGACTTTTTTTGTTTTCCATTTGCTTGGTAAATCTTCCTTCATCCCTTTATTTTGAGACTATGTGTGTCTCTGCATGTGAGGTGGGTCTCCTGAATATAACACACTGATGGGTCTTGACTCTTTAGCCAGTTTGCCAGTCTGTGTCTTTTAATTACAGCATTTAGCCCATTTACATTTAAGGTTAATATTGTTATGTGTGAATTTGATCCTGTAGCTATGATGTTAGCCGGTTATTTTGCTCATTAGTTGATGCAGTTTCTTCCCAGCATCAATGGTCTTTACAAATTGGCATGTTTTTGCAGTGGTTGGTACCAGTTGTTCCTTTCCATGTTTAGTGCTTCCTTCAGGGTCTCTTATAGGGCAGGCCTGGTGGTGACAAAATCTCTCAGCATTTGTTTGTCTGTAAAGGATTTTATTTCTCCTTCACTATGAAACTTAGTTTGGCTGGATATTAAATTCTGGGTTGAAAATTATTTTCTTTAAGAATGTTGAATATTGGCCCCAACTCTCTTCTGGCTTGTAGAGTTTCTGCCAAGAGATCCGCTGTTAGTCTGATGGGCTTCCCTTTGTGTGTAACCCGACCTTTCTCTCTGGCTGTCCTTAACATTTTTTCCTTCATTTCAACTTTGGTGAATCTTACAATCATGTGTCTTGGACTTGCTCTTCTCAAGGAGCATATTTGTGGTGTTCTTTGTATTTCCTGAATTTGAATGTTGGCCTGCCTTGCTAGGTTGGGGAAGTTCTCCTGGATAATATCCTGCAGAGTGTTTTCCAACTTGGTTCCATTCTCCCCGTCACTTTCAGGTACACCAATCAGATGTAGATTTGGTCTTTTCACATAGTCCCATATTTCTTGGATACTTTGTTCATTTCTTTTTACTCTTTTTTCTCTAAACTTACCTTCTCGCTTCATTTCATTCATTTGATCTTCCATCACTGATACCCTTACTTCCAGTTGATTGAATCGGCTACTGAAAACTTATGCATGTGTCACGTAGTTCTTGTGCCATGGTTTTCAGCTCCATCAGGTCATTTAAGGACTTCTCTGCACTGGTTATTCTAGTTAGCCATTCGTCTAATCATTTTTCAAGGTTTTTAGCTTCTTTGTGATGGGTTTTAAATTCCTCCTTTAGCTCGGAGAAGTTTGATTGTCTGAAGCCTTCTTCTCTCAACTCGTCAAAGTCATTCTCCATCCAGCTTTGTTCTGTTGCTAGCAAGGAGCTGCGTTCCTTTGGAGGGGGAGAGGCGCTCTGATTTTAGAATTTTCAGCCTTTTGCTCTGTTTTTTCCCCATCTTTGTGGTTTTATCTACCTTTGGTCTTTGGTGATGGTGACGTACAGATGGGGTTTTGGTGTGGATGTCCTTTCTGTTTGTTAGTTTTCCTTCTAATAGTCAGGGCCCTCAGCTGCAGGTCTGCTGGAGTTTGCTGAGGGTCCACTCTAGACCTTGTTTGCCTGGCTATCAGCAGCGGAGGCTGCAGAACAGCAAATATTGCTGAACAGTAAATGTTGCTGCCTGATCGTTCCTCTGGAAACTTCGTCTCAGAGGGGTACCTGGCCGTGCTGGGGGGTACCTCCTAATTAGGCTACTCAGGGGTCAGTGACCCACTTGAAGAGGCAGTCTGTCCATTCTCAGATCTCAAACTCCATGCTGGGAGAACCACTACTCTCTTCAAAGCTGTCAGACAGGGACGTTTAAGTCTGCACAGGTTTCTGCTGCCTTTTGTTCAGCTATGCCCTATCCCCAGAGGTGGAGTGTACAGAGGCAGGCAGGCCTCCTTGAGTTGTGGTGGGCTCCACCCAGTTCGAGCTTCCTGGCTGCTTTGTTTACCTATTCAAGCCTCAGCAATGGTGGGTGCCCCTCCCCCAGTCTTGCTGCCACCTTGCATTTCAATCTCAGACTGCTGCTGTGCTAGCAATGAGCGAGGCTCCTTGGGCGTGGGACCCTCCAAGCCAGGTGCAGCATATAATCTCCTGGTGTGCCATTTGCTATGACTGTTGGAAAAGCCAGTATGAGGGTGAGAGTGACCTGATTTTCCAGGTGCTGTCTGTCACAGCTTGCTTTGGCTACGGAAGGGAATTCCCTGACCCCTTGCACTTCCTGGGTGAGGCGATGCCCCACCCTGCTTCTGCTCACACTCCGTGGACTGCACCCACTGTCCGACAAGCCCCAGTGAGATGAACCCAGTACCTCAGTTGGAAATGCAGAAATCAGCCATCTTCTGCGTAGCTCATGCTGGGAGCTGTAGACTGGAGATGTTCCTATTCAACCATCTTGGAACCCTCTTTAATGTTTTTTTTATCCTTGTATAAGGCTATACCTCTTTTAAGCAGTTGTACTTTGTGGATATCCAATGTTCCAGCCTTTGCTGCCGTTGTAATAGTTATTTTACTTACCTTTCCTATTTGGCTATTTGATTTTACTTTGTTTTTGTTTTTTTTTTTTCTAATTGAATTGTCCTCTTTTTTTAAATTGATGGAGTTCTTTTTTTTGTAATTCTATTTTCTGCTCTTTTAGCTTGTTAATTATCTGCTCTTTTAGAAAATTGACTAAAGGTATAAAGGTTAGTAAAAATAGTTATCTCTATCTCTTCCTACATAATTAAAAATCACCAAACATTTAATATCTTCATCTGCTTCCAACTTCTGTGCAGTTTTGAATATATTTTCACTCTGTATATACTTTTGGTCCCACAAAGCATTATTTTAATGGTTTATGCAATCAATATTCTTTTAGATTTGTCCCCTCATTTTCTCCCTCTATTGATAATTATTATCTCCCTTCCACCATGGATCATTTTCTTCCTACCTGAAGAATAACCTCTAATGCAATTTTTTTTCCTTTATTTTTTTTTTTTGAGACGGAGTCTCACTTTGTTGCCCAGGCTGGAGTGCAGTGGCGTGATCTCGGCTCACTGCAAGCTCCACCTCCCAGGTTCACGCCATTCTCCTGCCTCAACCTCCTGAGTAACTGGAACTACAGATGCCCACCACCATGCCTGGCTAATTTTTTGTATGTTTTAGTAGAGACGAGGTTTCACTGTGTTAGCCAGGATGGTCTCTATCTCCTGACCTTGTGATCCACCCACCTTGGCCTCCCAAAGTCCTGGGATTGCAGGTGTGAGTCACCGAGCCTTGCCCCCCTAATGCAATTTTAAGAGCACGTCTGCTCATAAATGATCGTCTTAATTTTGGTATGTCCAGAAATGACTTCATTTTACCTTCAGCTGTGAGGAGTCAATTTTTGGATCGCCAAGCTCTACACCAGCCTGTTGCTTTCCCACGTGCAGAAGGTACCATCATCCCTGGCTCCAGGTGCTCACTGTTGAGATGCACGTGGCAGGTACAGCGCTCTCCTTTCTGCTAATGACTTTGCTCTCTGGATGCTTGTAAGGCTTTTTCCGTGTTTCACCAGAAAGAATTTGCAGCAGCGTTACCAGGTGAAGCCTAGGTGGTTTCCTTTTCATTTCTTGTGTTTGGAATTTGTAGTGTTTTCCAAATCTGTGGTTTGAAGTGTTTCATCAGTTCATGATGAATGCGGCCTTTAGCAGCAAGTGAGACCATGTCCTTTTCAGTTTCGTGTTTCCTGACTCTTCTCTCAGTGCTTCAAGCTTGAAACGATCTTCATCTCTATCTTCAGCTGCAGTGACACATCGCTAAATCCACCAATTATTGTATTAGTTACTGTCGGTGCATTTGTAAACACCTGTTTGTGTGCACGTGTGTGTGGTATTTTAATGTTGTTTCCAGTTATTGGGAGATAATATCCATATTTAATTTTATTATTTTCATTTTTATTTTATTTTTAATTGTGGTCATATATGTGAGACACTTATTGTTTTAACCATTTGAAGTGGACATTTCAATGAATTAGGTGCAATCCCATTGGTGTGCAGCCATCGCCACCATTCACCTTGAGACCTTTTTATTTTCCCCAGTGGAAACTCTGCACCCATTGAACGATGCCCCTGGCCCCTCCCCCAGCCCCCCGCAACCCCCCGCCCCC
>NW_016814304.1:512987-637988 GCF_001698545.2 Rhinopithecus bieti
CCCAGCCCCGGCAACCCCGGCTCCACCCTCTGTTCCCTGTGAATTGGACTCCTCGAAGTGCCTCATATGAAGGAAATCACACGGCATGCTTTCTTCTGTAAGCAGCTTGTTTCACTCAATAATGTCTTCAAGGATTTCCCATGTTGAAGCATGTGTCAGAATTTCCTCCATGTTTAAGGCTGACTAATATTCCCTTGTATGTGGAGACCACATTTTGCTCATCCATTCTTCTGTTGGTGAAACTAGGTTTGCTTCCACTGTTAGGCTAGAGTGAATAATGCTGCCATGCACATGGCTGGACAGATATTTCCTCTTGTCCCTGCTCACAATTACTTGGGTTATATTCCCACCGTAAAATTCCTGGATTGCACAGAAATTCTTTTTGAGCAACCACCATGCTGTTTTCCACAATGGCTGTACCAATTTTACACTCCTACCTACAGTGCACGGGGTTCTAATTCCTCCTCGTCCTCACCAATATTTATTTCCTTTTTTTACTTATTTGATGATAGTCATTCTAATGGGTATGAAGTGGTAGTTCATTGTGGTTTTAGTTTGCATTTCCCTGAAGACGGTGGTGTTGAGCATATTCTCATGTGCTGTTGACCACTTGAACATCTTCTTTGGAGAAATGTCTGTGCAAGTACTTTGCCCATTTTTAAATTGAGTGGTTGGGGTTTTGTTTCTGTTACTCTCAATTTTTATTTTTGAACATATTAATCATAGTTATTTTAGAAACCATGTTTGAAAGTCCCGTTATATTGACCTCCTATTACTCTTACTCTTTTTGTTACAGATTGAATGTTTCTGTCTACCTCCCTCACACATGCAAAATTCATAAATTAAAGAACCTCCAGGCTGTAATGTCTCTGTATTTGCAGAAAGGGTGTAAATGGAGATAATTAAAGTAAAATGTCATAAGGGTGGGGTCCTGATCCAATAGCAGTAGTGCCCTTAGAAGAGGAAACACCAGAGCTCTCTCTCTCTCTCTCTCTCTTCCTCTGTCTCTGTCTCCATCTCTCTCTCTCTCTCTCTTTCTCCTTCTTGAGGAAGTAGCAAGAAATTGGTTGCCTGCAAGCCAGGAAGAGGACCCTCACCAGTAACCCAATCAGCTGGAACTTTGATCATGGACTTCTGGCCTCCAGAAACCTGAGGACCGTTTGTGTTACTTAAGCGACCTTGCCTGTGGGCACTGTGGTGCTGCTGTGGGTGGCTGAGCACTTGGTGTTGAATAGCGCTCCTGCCTGGCTCCCTCACTGCAATTGCATGTGAGCTACTGCTCATGAATATTCAAATGTGGAGAGATGGCGAGGTGGTGCCCGAGGTTATCTGCCTTCAGAGAGGATGAGTTTATTTTCCCTTGGAAAAGGATATTTTACTGTGGGCACCAAATGTCTCACATCACCACATTCCAAACAGGTATTAAGATGGTGCCATGCTCTACTTCATTTCCTACAGGACAGTTTGCTTCTGCTTGGCTCTGCTCATGTGGCACACCCTGTTGGAATGTCCCCCAACACCTGGAATATTCAGCAAGTCCTCACTCTTGGAAGTCCTGAGCTGTAATATTTGCTCTCCCAATTGGGCGCTGTGCTTTGCTGTAGTAAACAGTCTGGTCCATTTGTGTTGAAATTTGCTGACAGAGCCAGGGCCATCTCTTTTCTTTCCCTTCCAGGCTTGCTAGTAGGAAAACCAGGGATCCCTCCTTTGGCATCAGCCCTGCAAGATGCAGCCTTTCAGCATAGGACTCACTCCACCCCAGCCCTAACCACATTAGAGTCAGAGCCAGTGTTCCCTCTCGGCTAGGTTTTAAGCCGTTTTTCAGACTTGCCTTGGAGCCTTTCCAGAAAACCTTGCTTTGTCACAAACCTTTTAAAACTTAATTTGTGTGTGTGGCTCATAGATCTCAACACTCAGCTCAGACTGTGGGTGGAGCGTCCATTCGCTTCTGCAGGGTGACTCTGGCCTCAGCTCTTCCTTCTCTTATCAAGCCTTTTACAGTAGGCAAATTCCCAACGGGAAACAAGAAGTCCAAATGCTTAGCTCACCTCCTTGGACTTTTCCTCTCTGCTGGATTGTGCCTTTGCAAATTCTTGTGGCCATTTATTTTGTTCACAAATTGTTCACCTTTTTAAAACATCCAGCTTACCGAACTGTACTTAGTGCGAGACTGGCCCAAACAACATTGTCTATATTTTCTGGAAATTTTATTCCACAAACCGATAGATTCTTTGTATACAATCTTAAGTTCTGGGATAATGTTCAATGCATTCCAATGGTATCACAATCAAAAAGAATGATAGGCTTGCAAATATGATCCATGCCTGAATTCAAGTAAGTTCGGCAGAACGTTAGTATCAGGAATAAACAAACATCTTCTTGTAAACCATTTCTTTCAACATAGCCTATCCCAAATAATAGAATCATGCTAGTCATAATTAAAAATAAGAAAAAAATTCAGGACATGTTTAAAAAGTCTCCAATGCTGGATTCGCACGTGGCCTCTTCCCCGCTGTGGGTGAAGTGTGCTGCCTCCCTGCGTTGATATTGAGTTGGGATTCAATGTTAGAGAAGGCACGTACCTAGATTCTTCCCATAGGCTTGCACAGCTTGGCCTTTACTGAATGACCATCTGCTATGAGACAAACACTCCGTGTGAAGCACAGACACGCCACCCTCGGACCCCTCGAAGAGAAGGGACTGGAATGAAACCCACAGCTGGAGCCACGGCCAGTGGACTTGCCAGCCGTGATTTCCAGCCCAGCCCAGCCTCAATCAGCCAGACATCCGTTCACTCACAGACCTGGAGACCCACAATAAATGCCTGTGTCTGGAAGCCACTGCAGGTCGTGCCGCTTCCCTCCCCGTATTTCTCAGGGTTTTCACTTCAGGGGACTCACGTCAAGCTCCAACCAGTAACACCCGCATCTCTTCACCAGAGAGCTTCCTCCAAGGCTGAGCGTTGCCTCTCCGCCTACACACAGAGGAATTAACACTCCTGGGAGCATCCCTCAAAAGAGACTGATTTTTATGTAATTTATACCAACTACCATATTTATATCACGTACATGATATAACTTATATACAACTGTGTATGTCTAGAAGTTAGTATACATTATATGAAAACCAGTTTTTACATTATATATGTAGTTATATCATATATGTGTAGTTATAGTATATATTATATATGTAATTATGTTATATATACAATATATTACATATGAATTTCAAGGCACATCAGTGTGCCAGTGATGATGCATCCCTTAGGGAAAGGATGATGAGGGACCGAGAAGAGGACCAAGTGGCAGACCACTAGAGCAGCAGACAGACCACCGACACAGAGCAGTGGCACAGAACCCAAAGGCATAGAGCTTTCAAACTGTGAGACTGTCTTCTTTTTCATGACTGAGTAGTATTCCACTGTGCACCTGTACGGAAGCTTCCTTAACCATTCATCCATTGATGAACACGTAGGTAGACTTGGTATCTTGTCTATGTGAACAGTGCTGCAGTGAACATGCAGTATACACTAGTTTTTTTTACTAGTTTTTCCACATACTAGTTTTTTTTTTTTTTTTTTTTTGTCTTCAGATAAATGCCCAGTAGTTGGATTTCTGGATCACATGGTAGCTGTATTCCTACTTTTTTGATGAACCTTTATCCTGTGTTCTGTATTGGCTGTGTTAGTTTACAATCTCACCAACAGTCTGGATAAGTGTCCCCTTTTCTCCACTTCCTCACCAACACTTGTTTTCTTTTCTTTTTTTTTTTTTTTTCTGAGATGGAGTGCAGTGGCGTGATCTTGGCTCACTGCAACTTCCACCTCCCAGGTTCAAGCAATTCTCCTGCCTCAGCCTCCTGAGTAGCTGGGCCTTCAAGTGCCTGCCACCACGCATGGCTAATTTTTGCATTTTTTTAGTAGAGACAGGGTTTCACCATGTTGGCCAGGCGGGTCTCAAACTCCTGACCTCAGGTGATCCTCCAGCCTTGGCCTCCCAAAGTGCTGAGATTACAGGTGTGAGCCGCAGCGCCGGCCATGTTTTCTTTTGTCTTTTTTATAATAGTGATTCTAACTGGAGTGAGGTGGTGATTTCTGAAAACATGGAAGAACCTGAAAGAAGTTCTCGTGTCCTATCGCACAGTAGGGTGACTGCACTTAACAGCCAAACATTGTATATTGCAAAATAGCGAAAAGAGAAGCTTTTGAATGTTCTCACCAGGAAGAAATTATAAATGCATGAGGTGAAGAATACACTAACCACAACCGATTGGAACATTATGCAACATAGATATTATCAAAACACCAAATTGTGTCCTGTAAACATGTACAATTATAATATGTCAATTTAAAAAATGAATATTGAAAAGAAAAACAACCTCCATAGAACTTTTCAAAGAGAGAAAGGCTCGGTGCTGTATAAAAATCTGTTACATGGAAACAGAAGGTCACACATTGTAAACCAACGTGAATATCAATCTGAATATTTTTTGAGCAGATGTATTGCAATTGGGAGAACAGAAGCCTCATTTCAGAAAGTTTCACAGTAAATGCAAAAGGTAAGGAAGGAGATATGGAGAAAGTAGTTTACTGTTTGTAGAGCAGTCTCTAAGAATATAAACATATAAGAAGTAACTCAACTCTTACCCCCATAAAACTGATTGTCTAACACTACGCTATCCAATACAAATATTATGTGAGCTGCATTTATACATTTGAAATTTTCTAGTAGCCGTATTAACATTTTAGCAATATATTTCACCCACTAATTCAAACATGTTATTATTTCAACAGGTAATCAATGTGAAATATTGCACACAGTTTTCTTTATTATAAATCTTTAACGTCTGGTGTGCATTTCCAGTCATGTACCTCCCAATTCAGACTAGCCATCCATCAAGTGTCCAGCAGTCCTAGCTGGTTAGGAAATGTGATACTGGGCCACACAGACATAATGGATTCTCAAAGCAGGGAAAGGTATACTCAGTCAAAAACAAAGTGAATCTATTAATAAATTCTGTTACAAAGGAGGAAAAAATCTTGATCCATTTTCTTATAGGCTAAATGGAAGAATTAATCTAGAGAAACTCTGGGGAGCAAGTTGACTGTTTAGATGCTAGATAATGGCTAATTGCCTGTCATGTTTCAAAAAAAAGACACTGTCATTTGCAACCTCAGTGAGATTGATGTGTGAATTATTCAGGAACAAGCAATGACAACGGCACGTTATGTATTATTTCAGAATAGACTGAAAACTGTCATTTACCTACACTAAAGCTGTACTACATAAGTGTCTTGTTTTCCACATTTAATAAACGAGTATCAAGTCGTTGTTCTCTGATGGTTCAGAACAGGTCATCTGAACTAACTGGAGTCTAATCTAAATCGTTGTGAATATTGTACACACCGATTACCCTGATCTGATCACTATACTTTCTATGGATTGAAACATCACTATGCACCCCACGGATACGTTCCATTATTATTTGTTAATTTGCAAATAAGAATGAAAAAGAAAGCGTCAATGATGTCTTTGAAGTATGTCCAAGCATTTTGAAGTAGATCTAGGGAGTAAATGACATTGGTTGATTACTTTCAAATTTAAGTGTTGAGGGCTTTGACACAAACCCGAACCCTCTAAAGACTTCACGAGCAGCAGAAGGAAAGTGTTGTGAGTGAGAAGCATGACAGGATGTGGGCGTCAGAAGGAGCAGGGGTGAGTCCACAACGTACGGGTTCCGTGAGCCTGGGGAGGAGAGTCGGGGCACAGTCACGGTGTGGTCCACAGGAAATGCTCTCTCTGTTGGGAATCGTCTGTCTTAAAAGACTGTGTCTTTGTAGCTTGGAAGATTCGTGAGTGTCCTCAGGAAATTATTCTGATTTTCCTATGGACTACTTAGAAACCCACATTGGAAATCATAGATGACATGAATCTAAGAATGTCAGATTTGTCAAACTAAAACAGACAGCATTCCTAGGATGCATTTAAAATTTAAAAACCTATTCATTGTGCATCTGAATCTAATTTAATTGTCTTTTTTTTTTCTGGCAACTATGTTAATCCTGTTTTTTAGAAACAATGAAGCATGAGTGATTTTCCCCATCATCTTCCCAGTATTAAAGACATTCATTGGGAGGGTGAAGTTTTCTGCCACCATAACTGGTTGAAAGTCTCTGTTTCTGTAGCCTCAAGCCAGGCCATGTGCAGGTGCTTCCCAGGCTCTGAGGCAACCTTGCAGGCGGTGCAGCTGCAGCTGGACAGGTGTAGACCGTGTCCTACCCTGGCTTCTGTTTTGAGAGAGCTCACCTGAGCATCCTGCTCACCTCTCCTTCTCGGCTGGACCTGCCTGGAGAGCAAGCCCGGCTGTTCTGCTCCTCCATGACCTGTGTGTCTCCTGCTCCTGGCTGTGCTGCTCCTCTGGGGCCCACGTGGCTCCTGCTCATGGCTGTTCTGTTCCTCTGTGGCCCCTGCTCCCAGCCGTTCTGTTCATCCATGGCCTGTGTGTCTCCTGCTCCCAGCTGTTCTGTTTATCCATGGCCTGTGTGTCTCCTGCTCCCGGCTGTTCTCTTCATCCATGGCCTGTGTGTCTCCTACTCAGGGCTGTTTTGTTCCTCCAAGGCCCACGTGGCTTCGGCTCCCAGCTGTTCTCCCCCTCCATGGCCTGTGTGGCTTCCACTCTGGGTTTCCAGGGTCTCTCTTGACCATGTCACTGTGATCTGGAGTCTTGGCCACTGCTTCCTTCATAATATGCTCCCCTGTCCACAGTCCATGGAACTGTCGTCCTATCCAGGAGGACTGCCATGAGCTGTGTTTTTATAAGACCGTGGGACTCTTTTGGAAGATTTCAGTGTCTGTGAAAACTCACCACCTTGTCTGGAATTTATGGCACCTCATCTTAGTATGGGGGGAACGCTCTTCACAGGAAAGAACTCTTAAGACCCATTCCGTTATCACCATTGAAATTCCTCCCTCTGGAGGATGTGCGAGTAGCGGGGACCCAGCACCCTTTTCCATGTTGTCTGGCAATATTTTCTCATTTCCTTTACATATTTTAATGCAATCAGCACAGCTCACATCTGCATAGCAATCAAATTACCAAGTCAACATCATCCAATGAAGTGCTGAGGAGTCCGGTAATCAAACTCAGGTTAATATTAAACTTTCTGCACCTGGATTTGGAAAGGAGACAGAGAGGAAGAGAGAGACAGTGAGGAAGAACCTATTTCCACGAATCATCAGATATTTATTATATTCTCTGACTTTGGTGAAACTGCTTCTTTACAGACTTACATTAAATTATTTAATTTTAAAATATAAACTTTTTCCGTTGTTTGTGCTGAGATTGTAACTATACATTTATGAATCTTTTAGATGAAGAATAACCTCAATATGAATATGTCATGCTCATCAGCTAAAGTATATTTTATGTGTAAGTAAAGAATAAGTCACGTCAAGGCACAGAAGGAAAAGTTAGAAATTCTTAATTTAATTCTCATTGTTCTACCTCACATTATTTAATTAAATAATAAAATCAATTAAAAATGTAATATATACATTGTACAAATATTGTTTAAGCCATCATTTGTAGCATGGAACAGAACAGAAACGTATTAGAAATTAAATTAAAAGACCCCAAGTATGCAGCATATGGGACTATCTCTGAGTGTTGTTTTTTTGCATCCGTAAAGTGAAGTGATGGTTAATTTGTAGTACTAGGGTGAGAATTCAGTGATAAAAAATGTAAGAGTGCTTAATAAAGTTTCTTGCACATAGAAAAGTTAAATTAATATTCGCGCTTTTTCTCTCCATAGAGATTCATAAAAGCTGAATAGGATTTTCACACATATCACGATACCATTGTAATTTTTATTCAGGTATAACTTTAAATACTCAATTTTATAGATCTCAATTTGTGTAACTTGAAGAATTTTTACATAGGATAAACCTGTGTGACCAACATGAAGATAAAATAGAGAATATATTTAGACGAGATTGTGCATGTTCAGACTGGTATGGCCATAGATGATAGAGAATATTTTCATAATGTGAAGAAGTGCACCTCTTTCTAGTGAATAATCCTCCAAGATTAACTCCTATGTTGACCTCTACCACCATACACAAATTTTGCCTTTGTTTGAACTTCATGTATTTTATACTTTTGTGTCTCTCCTCCTTTCTTTAACACGACAGATGTGAGATTCACTCATCTAAATTACTTTGTGAAATGGCAGTAATATTTTAATGATTCCATATGAAAAGAAGGGGACACAATGCTGCAAAAATAGCTAACTCTAAGGGCAATTTGCAGAATAATTCACATCTCAGGTGACTAAAATATAGAGTGTGTAAGAGAAAACATAAATATACTTTAAATGAAAAAATAAGGCAAGATGTTGAAAGAATACAAACTTAAGGAATGTGGAATCTGCCAGGCGCAGATCTTGTCAGTAATCCCAGCATGTTGGGAGGTGAAGGTGGGTAGATTGTTTGAGCTCAGGAGTTCGAGACCAGCCTGGGCAACATGGTGAAAACTTGTCTACGAAAAAAAGAAAAAAAAAAAAAGAAAGAAATTTAAAATCTACTCTATTTTCTCTAATTAAGGAATAGGTAGTCACTGAAGAATTTTAACAGTGAATTAACATGTTTGAAACTGCATTTACAAAAGTTAATCTCAGTATTGTGAACATCATAGAAGAATCTGAGATAAGAAAATTAGTTAATAGCCTTTTGAAGTGTGCCAAAAATAAAGACAAAATTTATCAAAATCAGCAGCATAAGAGAAACAAAATAAAAGCATGTGTTTGCAACAATTCATAATAACATTTTAAAGGAAAAGGACACACGTGAAAGAAAAAAGTGCAATATTTTATGACCTCCCTCAATTCCAAATGGGGTCAGTTTAGTCAAGAGTAACTACATTCATTTTCATCACTAAAATAATTTCATCTTTGGAAAGAATTTGGGTTTTTTTTTTTTTGCTTTATGAAGAAAGTTATAAAATCAGGAGATTTATGTGACAGTCTAGAAAAAGCTAAACTATAGAAATGGTAAACAGATCAGTGGTCACAAGTGGTTTTGGGAGGGGAAGAATTGAAGAGACAAAATAATTTTTTTTTAAGTGATGAAACTATTCTGTATCATTTCACAATAGTGGGCAGTTAACACTATGCATTTATCAAAACACATAGAACTTTTGAGAAAAAGGAATGAAACCCAATGTATACAATTGAAGCAACAACCCCCAAACGATGAGGTCCAGAGAGTCTAGGGTGACATGCAGACTATGATGACAGAATTTAACTTGATAACAAATGTACAAAATAACTTCACTGAAGGGAATGAGTGAAAAGGTCGTTGACATAAATAACTCTGAAAACGAGTGGAGACACTGGGAAATGTATGTAAGCACTGTATTCTAGTTGATAAAGTTGTTTCTCAAAGGAAATGAGTTTTAGCACTTTGGAAACCACATCCAGGTGAGCTGCAACTGAGCCCTGCAGGAGATGGGCCATAGACAGCAGGACTTGAATGATCACTATGGAGGCAGGAGATGACCAGTGAGGAAAGAAAGCAGGCTAGAACCATCCATGTGGTCTTGGAACAGAGTTGCAGACATTGGTATAAACTCATGTTTGGCCTCATATAGATACAGCTAAAGACACATAGAAATATTCATACATATGTTTATTTAAATGGGTTAGTATACATGGATGTGTTCTTTATCTCTGCCAGCTGAGTGCGTCCTAAAAGCAGCAACATCCCAGTGGCAATGTGCACACTCAGCACCCAATTCTTGATTTCTAACACCATTCTCCTATAAGAGAACCAGGGCTCCTTAGAGAAACCCCCAATTCTAGGGCTGGGCAGGAGATAGATAAGATGAGCCCAGGGCATCTTGTGATGTCAGAAAGTAAGGAAATTATCAAAGAAACAAATAAGGGGCATTTTGAGTGGAAACCTGAACACAGCTGTATTGGATTATAACCCTAAGCACACACTAGTCCACGAGTCCCTGCTGATATACAGAAACTATTATATAAATTATTAAATTCTGGGAGGATGAACAAATATCTTATGCAGAAGAATTCCCAATAATTTATGTAGATTCTTGGCCCTCCTGGAGGTGGGATGTAACATTTCCTCCTTAAGTGTGAGCTGTGTGTAGTGACTTCCTTCCAAAGAACTTAGTATGGGGACGGGGAGGGAAAGACCAACTTTACAGTGGATAAATCTGAAAACACGACTTTAGCTGGATTACCAACGTTGAAATCATGTGGGGAATGTTGATAGTACTTACCGTCAAAACGAAGTGATGATAACAGCATTTATCACTGTGATTTCCCAGTCTACTCATGCGGGAACCATCAGACAAGTGTCAGCTGAAGGATAATCTACAAAATCCCGACCAGCAGTCCTCCAAATGGTCAAGGTCATCCCACAAGGTCTAAGAAAGTGTCACAGCCACGAGAAGCCTGGGAGACCCAACTTGTAAATGTCACAAGGCACAAAGGTGAACTAAAAATTGAGGAAAATCAAATAGAGCATGAACTGTAGTTAGTAACCATGTACTAACACCCGTTCATGATTGTGAACGGGTGTTAGTGCCATATTAGCATATTATTACCATACTAATAGGTTAGTCAACAGTCTGGTGAGTGTGAAATGTGGCAGTCATCTGTAATATCATCTCAACTTTCCTGCAAATTTATACCAACCCACAATTTTCAAAAAAGTTTATTTAAAACATTAAAATGTTGGCCGGGTGTGGTGGCTCATGCCTGTAATCCCAACCCTTTGGGAGGCTGAGGCGAGCAGATCACCTAAGGTCAGGAGTTTGAGACGAGCCTGGCCAATGTGGTGAAATGCCATCTCTACTAAAAGTACAAAAATTAGCCTGGCATAGTTGTGGGTGCCTATAATTCCAGCTACTAGGGAGGCTGAGGCAGGAGAATCAGTTGAACCCAGAAGGCAGAGGTTGCAGTGAGTGGAGATCGCCCCACTGCACTCCACCCTGGGCAACAAGAACAAAACTCCATCCCAATAAAAAAAATAATAATAATTAAAAAGGTAAGGAAACCAAAAACACAAAATGGGGGAAGTCAGGAAACGTAGCTCAACTGTGGCACAGGATCCAGGTCAGAGGATGAAACAAGGCCCTGTTACTACTTTAATTATGAGTCTGCAGGGGGAGAGGAGTGGGGATTCGTATCTCCACACAGTTCAGGGCACGAAACAGCACATGTGTGTTCTTCCCAGAACAAGAAACTGTCTGCTTTGGTCAGTACACACGCCACCCACACCAGCACACCGTGCAAAGGAGCAACGGCCCTACACTCTATGCCATTTGGAATCCCAGGACTGACACTTCTGCACTGGGAAAGCGTGTCAGCTGCAAATGACTTTATCTCCACTCTCTCACAGACACACCTCCTACCTCAGCACAGGCCTAGAACCACAGTGTGGTCGCTGCCAGCGGAGAGCTCAACTAGAAACAGTTCTTCTCTAACTGGAATACTGTTAGGCCCTGTGGCTGACTTTCAGAATTCTACTTATTTCTTAGGCAGGCAGGCAAATAATGCAACTTCAGATTCTTGGATAAAACACAGTTTATATGCAGGCAATTATCACTTTGTTCTCAGGCAATTTCATCAGTAATTTATGAAATATCCATCTCCACTTTAAAATCTGGATCATTTCAATGCAATGTAGAACTCTAGACCTCCTGAATCTTATTTTGCATGGAATACACTCACCTTAGGGATAAAATTTTGGTCCCTTTTCTTTTTATTTTTTTTAAATTGAGCTCAACTGATGTTTAGAGTTCTCTCTTTCAGCACATAAGGATGTTAGTATCACAGGAAGGCCCTGCTCAGACTTGGAACCGTTGTGTTCCGCTGTTTGGAAAAAAAGAATAAGGAGGTGTTTTTCTCCACCACCTTGGCCATCTCCATCTCTGTTTCTCCTTTCCCTCCCCTTCCTTCCATCCTCTGTCTCTCCTTTCTCTCCCCTTCCTTCCATCTTCTGTCTCCCCTTTTCCTCCCCTTCCTTCCATCCTCTGTCTCTCCTTTTCCTTCCCTTCCTCTTTTCCTCCCTCCCTTCCTTCTTTCTTTCTGCAGAGGCCTCCCCACAAAGGTCCAGAACCCTGGCCCTGTGTTACTTTGCCCAGCTGCTCCACAGATGGCCCGGGACTCTTCCTTTCTCATTCCCTCTCTCAGGAGAGCTCTTAATCAGGTACAGAAGCCACTAGGGCCGAGGTCAGCCTTTTGAATGTCTGAAATTGACTTCTCACTTCCCCTTAACTCCTATAAGCCATCATTAATTAGCATCACTACAGTGAACCTGACCTAGGCTGTGTGGTATGTTACATGTGCAGTGTGTTGCAGTGTGTTACAGTGTGTTGCATGTGCAGTGTGTTGCAGTGTGTTACATGTGCCGTGTGTTGCAGTGTGTTGCAGGTGTGGCATTTTACAGCATGTTACATGTGCAGTGTGTTGCATCATGTTACAACATGTTATATGTGCAGCATGTTACAGTGTGTTGCATGCACAGCATGTTATAGCATGTTACAGAGTGTTACAGTGTGTTGCATGTGCAGCATGTTCCACGATGTTACATGTGCAGTCTGTTATGGCGTGTTATAGCATGTTGCATGTGCAGCGTATTACAGCATGTTATAGCATGTTACATGTGCCGTCTGTTGCCATATGTTACAGCATGTTGCATGTGCAGCATGTTACAACATGTTACATGTGCAGTCTGTTACAGCATGTTACAGCATGTCACATGTGCAGTGTGTTACAGCGTGTTATAGCATGTTACACATGCAGTCTGTTACAGCATGTTATAGCATGTCACATGTGCAGTGTGTTACAGAGTGTTATAGCATGTTACATGTGCAGTCTGTTACTGCATTACAGTATGTTGCATGTGCAGCATGTTACAGCATGTTACGTGTGCAGTCTGTTACAGTATGTTATAGCATGTTGTGTGTGCAGCGTGTTACAGCATGTTGATGTGCACACTCCAGGGCACGTCTACTCTGCTCATCACATTGGCCTTTGTGCTGAGCCAGGACAATGTCACCGTCAAAAGGAATGTGGGGGTTCAGATGGCTTCACTCTTAAGTACTCAAAACACAAGCCATTCCAGAGCTCACTTTACAGCATAATGTGTTTCATTTTAAACTTTTTATTGCTTCATATACACACAGAAGCAGTAGGAAGAGTACAATGAGCTCGCGTATAAACATCATCCAGTGCTGACACCAGCATTTTCCAGTCTTGCCTAAAAGATTGTACACCACACTTCTCTATACTTTCCCTTCCTCCCCTCCGCTTTTCCTCCCTTCCTCCTGTTTCCCTTTCTTCCTTTCTTTCTTTCCCTCTCTTTTTTTCTATTGTTGGAATATTTAAAACAAACCTTGGACAGCATGTCATTTAACACACAAATGCTTTTCTATGCATGTCTCATTGAAAATAATATGATTTGTAGCTGATTAGTAGAACAATCATATCATTATCACACCTAAAAGAATTTTAAAAAGAACCCTTAAAGTCATCCATGAGCCTATGTCCAAATGTTTTAATTATCTCATATAAATGCATTTTTAAAATATTTGGTTTATACAAGCTAGGATCCAAAAAAGGTATGAATAATAAGCCCTATTTCATTGACCGAAGGACCTAAAATATCGTGTATACTGTGCTTTCTTCTTATTCATGTATGCTCATTTACGTAAGAATCATTTCAGAAGCAGTATTTGCCTCTTCCATCTTTCAGAGCTGGAAGGATTGTGCATGATAAATCCTGAAACAGTATAATTAATTATAAACTGTCTTCACCCTATCATACCTACTGCTTCTGAGATTGTATTTTATCATTTTACTCCAAAAAATAGACCCTGATTATACTTAAATGTATAAAGTCCACTTTAGAGGTGAGTTAAAATGAATGAAGATAGATGAGGGGAGATGCCTGGTTGAAGATAAAAGAGAGGAAGGAGGAATCAATATTTATTGAAAATGTTTGGCCATCGTAGTGTTAGAAAAAAAATTATAGGTTTTGTAAAAAAAAAAAAAAAAAAAACTTCTTAATATAAGAAAACTGAAAAAGATATTAAGGCTCTTTCCTGAGACAGACAGGGCTATGTGCTAGCTAATAACTTATGATGTTGAAAGATAAAGACAGAAAGTCTCTGATTTACAATGGTTACACTTACTGATTTTCACCTTTAAGTTGTGCAAAAGCAATGCACATTTAGTGGAAACCAAACTTCAGATTTTGAATGACGATCTTTTCCAGGGCTGGCGATGTAGGTGGGGGACGATGCTCTCTGGCTGTGCTGCCCAGGACAGCGACGGTGGCTCCTGGTCAGCCAGGCGGACTCGAGGGTCTACACCGATCCTCTCCAGGGCACAGTGTTGCCAGAAGGTTTCGCCCAGATTCAGTTTGATCTGAGGTCTATCGATTTGAAAATTTTAGTTAACTTCCTTAAACCCGACTTCTTTTATATAAAACAGAGGTGGCAAATGTGTCTACTTTAAGGTACTTATCTTTAACCGAGGTAATTTGTGTAGTTGACTAATCAGATTGTAAAGGGTTGACAAGTCACCATCACGGTGGAATCTTACTCTATACTCCCTGTAGTCAGAAAGTTCCTTTTAAAAACATGGAACATGGCCGGGTGCAGTGGCTCAAGCCTGTAATCTCAGCACTTTGGGATGCTAAGGCAGGTGGATCACCTGAGGTCAGGAGTTCCAGACCAGCCTGGCCAACATGGTGAAATCCCATCTCTACTAAAACTACAAAAGATTAGCCAGGCATGGTGGCAGGTGCCCATAATCCCAGCTACTCGGGAAGCTGAGGCAGGAGAATCACTTGAACCCGGGAGACGGAGGTTGCAGTGAGCTGAGGTTGCGCCACTGCACTCCAGCCTGGGCAACATGATTGAAACTCAGAATCCAGCTAGTAACTGCCATTGAAAAAGCAGAGGCCAAGTCTTTTGCAGTGCGTATCCCAAGTCCTCTCGGATGGCTTTGGGTTTCTACAGCTTCCCAGTCCCTCAAGGCTCATAATAAGTGCATTCAGGGCTCTCTCAGGGCTCACTTGTTTTAGAAATGCCTGCCTCAGTTTGCCTTCAGAGCACCCGGTGTAGGGAGGACCGATGCTTGGAGCCAGGGCTCTGGAATTCTCTTTGGTAGGACTAGGTGCAGTCAATCATCAGCTGCCTGGGGACTGAGAACCTACTGGCTGTCAGGAGTCTTCCCAAATTCCTAGCAGGGCAAGGGGTAAGATCAGGTTTGGGAAAAACAGGGGCTCAGCTGGACTAGGAGCTGCCTCAGAGAGAGGACTTTCATGCTTGGAAGATGGCAGTGTCCATGGGCCCTGGAAATTCCTAAACAAGAGCCTTTTCATCCATCTTGGGAAGTCCTGCAAGAGTCCTCGTCAACAACACCCTGGTCTCCTCAAGAACTGGAGATCAGCATTAGGTTCATCTCCAGGCGGAAGCCCAGACATGGGGCTCTATGAGGCTATGGCTGAGGTGACCAGCAGGATGGCAGGTGTGAGCCCTTGGAATGTGGCAGGATTCCCAACGGGAGTTACAGACTCGGTGTCAATCCCAGGAAGCCATTGTGTGTGTGTGTCTAGACAAACTGACGCAAAGTTTAAAGACAAAGGGCCTCGAAGAGCAAATACAATCCTTACAGACAGTGGGGGAAGACTCACCGTCCACCAAAATAAAGCACAATCCATGATAAAATATTGATGTATTGGATTTCAATAAAGTTAATAACTTCTGCTCTGAGAGAGGGAAGAGACAAGCCACAGACTGAGAGAAAATACCTACAAAACACAGAAATGATAAAGAACTTGTATACAAAAGACACAAAGAACTCTTAAAATTTGACAGGATAAACAAACTCAGTTACAAAATAAGCAAAAGATCTAAAAGACACTACACCAAAGATGATGTACAGATGGCTCATCAGCATGTAAAAAGATGCCATTTGTCATTAGTGTTAAAACAATGAGACACCATTACACACATATCAATATATACAGAATTCAGCCGGGTGTGGTGGCTCACGCCTATAATCCCAGCACTTTGGGGGATCAAGGCAGGTGGATCACGAAGTCAGGCACTCAGACGAACCTAGCCAACAGGGTGAAACCCCGTCTCTACTAAAAATACAAAAATTAGCCAGCCATGGTGGCAGGCACCTGTAATCCCAGCTACTTGGGAGGCTGAGGCAGGAGAATCACTTGAGCCTGGAAGGCGGAGGTGGCAGTGAGCCGAGATCACGCCATTGTACTCCAGCCTGGAGACAGTGTGAGACTGCCTCAAAAAAAAAGATATACAGAATCCTTAAAACAAACAGATGACACCAAGTTCTGGTGAGGATTTGAAGTGACAGCACTCCCATTCATTGACAGTAGGAAGGAAAAATGGTACAAACAATTTGGAAGATAGTTTGGCAGTTTCCTGCAAAACTAAACATACTCTTATCTTACCATACAATACAGCACGTGCTCGTTGGCCTTGGTTTTTACTCAACTGGTTTAAAAACTCATGTTCACATAAAAACCTGCACACAATTGAGTATCTTAGCTTTGTTCAGTCTCCCCAGACTGGAAGTAACCAAGATATTCTTCGGTAAGTGAATGGAGAAATCCACTGTGATACATTCAAACAACAAATTGTCATTCAGTGCTGAAACAGATAAGCAGTCAAGCCACGGAAAGATATGGAAGAACCCTGAATGCGTGTTACTGAATGAAAGAAAGCAGTCTAAAAAGATGGCACACTCTGAGCTTCTGACTCTGTGGCATCCTCGAAAATGCAACACTCTTGTGAGAACTGACTCCTCACTGGGCCCTCAGGCCTTACTCTCGCCCACCAAGGTGCAGGAGCAAGTACTCCACAGGAGGGTGGTCCCCTGGGGCAGCATTCCACCTGGAAGTAAGGAAGACCCTTGTGGGCATCTCAGATGATGCCCAGGCTCCTGCAGCTTTCATCAAAAGCTATCCTCATAAAAACTCTGTAAATTAAACGTCCGAGGGCTCCTTTCATTTAGAGATTGAATTTTATTGATGCTAACGTCGATGTTCCTGTATTTCAGCTGTATGTTTCTAAGAGCTCAGGTTCCATTCTATCTATCATATCTATCATCAATTCCAGAACGTTCTTCATGGTAACTCAGCTCTACCCCACCTGCTGCCATCCTCTGTGAAATGGGTGTCCAAGCCAGGGTTGCTATTTTATTATGACCCGAACACGCTGGGGCTGCACCCTGAACCCAAACAGAAACAAAGGTCTCCTAGCTCTCTACATGTGGGACTAAGGCTCTGCTCCAGCCCACACCACTGTCTCAGTGCTGGTGATCCAAGACCTCAGGCTCTCTACTCCGTTAGAAAAACAGAAGGCCGGGCGCGGTGGCTCAAGCCTGTAATCCCAGCACTTTGGGAGGCCGAGGCGGGCGACTCATGAGGTCAGGAGATCGAGACGATCCTGGCTAACACGGTGAAACCCCGTCTCTCCTAAAAAATACAAAAAACTAGCCGGGCGAGGTGGCGGCGCCTATAGTCCCAGCTACTCGGGAGGCTGAGGCAGGAGAATGGCGTAAAGCCGGGAGGCGGAGCTTGCAGTGAGCTGAGATCCGGCCACTGCGCTCCAGCCCGGGCGACACAGCCAGACTCTTCTCAAAAAAACAAAACAAAACAAAACAAAAACAAAACAAAACAAAACAGAAAGCCCCTGGATATGAGTTTGCAGAGAAAGGACCAGTTCAGCCTTACAAACACCCGCATTGTGTATTCTTGTTTGAAATCAACTGGGAAACAACAACAAGAAGGGAAGGCCACGATAAATAGAAACATCTGTATTTTATTATTACACTGTGAATAGTATCACGTATTCATGTCCTCAGTTATATCATTTATGACTCTCAAATAAATCTTCTTCCTTATTGTCATATTAAATAGGATGATACTTTTATCTGCTCAATAGTTGGAGTTTGTTAAGTTTGGCTTTATGAAATTCCATTCGATAATATATTATTAACACAAAAATCACTGGCTTTTAGGCACCATTGATCCACAAAACATCAAACATCTGAAATTCCACGAAAGTACAAAATGATATGGTACAAACTTTTTTTTTTTTCGTGAGAGAGAGTCTCACTCTGTTACCCAGGCTTGAGTGCAGTGGCACGATCTCAGTTCACTGCAACCTCCACCTCACAGGTTCAAGCAATTCTCCTGCCTCAGTCTCCCAAGTAGCTAGGATTACAGGCACCTGCCACCACGCCTGGCTAATTTTTGTATTTTTAGTAGAGACGAGGTTTCACCATGTTGGCCAGGCTGGTCTGAAACTCCTGACCTCAGATGATCCACCTGCTCGGCCTCCCAAAGTACAGGGATTACAGGCGTGAGCCACTGCGCCCAACTGGTATGAACATTTTTATTGCATCAAACGTGCCTGTTCTACATAAAGCCTGCAAGTGTTCCCATGTATCACCCATGTGGCTTAGGGAACCTGTTCATTTATAAACTCGATCAAAGACGGCTTATTCCTTGCCTGTATCCTTCTATCACGTGACTCCAGACACAAAATATTAAAGAGCTGTCACAGTGACTTTTTATTAGCGCACTGTGTGATAACGTAGGATGTTAATAGCAAACCCTCTTAACATTTCAAAAAGATCTTTAGGACCTAAGTCAACCACTTTTTAAATGTTCTGAGCAGAGTTTATCTTTTTTCTGTCTGTGGTTGTACATCTTAATTTTCTGTCTGTTCTTTTAATCCCAGCTAATTAGGGGATTTCACTGCCATGTAATGCTGGCCCCTTAAGCTGAGCTTGTAATTACACTGAGGAGGCAATGTTCCATAATTGCAGACTGTGGGTTAATTGGTAATTCCTCATACAGCGTGCTTCCGGGGGAAGATTTACACTGCAGTTGTTGACTTCCTTCCCAGGACAGCGGGCTTAACTGTTCATCAGGGTGTGCATCCCTCAGAATGCTAGATAAGATGTTCTTCTGCTCTGGTATCTCAGATCGTCTCAGTGAGAAGAAGAAAACAGGGAAGGTATCATGGAGAAAGTATCTTCATCTCTGTTCAAAAACAGATTTTATATTAGAACATTTATCTCACACATCTACATATAATGCATTTGGAACAACTGAATGATTTATTTACTAAAGACAATTCTGGGTCAGGCATGGTGGCTCATACCTGTAATACCAGCACTTTGGGGGGCCTAGGTGGGAGGATCATTTGAGGCCAAGAGTTCCAGACCAGGCTGGGAAACATAAGGAGACTCCACTTGTATAAAAAGAAGTTAAACTATCTGCATGTGGTGGTGCACCCACCTGTAATCCCACGGAGACTGAGATTGGAGGAGTTTGAGGCTGCAGTGAGCTATGATGGCACTGTTGCACTCCAGCCTGAGTGACAGCGCAAGATCCTGCCTGTCTAAAAAGAAAAGACAATTCTAACACACACACTGTTTTAAATAAAATTATTTATCTTTCTCCCAACATTTATTTGCAGAGAAAGAGAGGGAGAGAAAGGGAAAAAGAGGGAGCAGGAATGATATACATTGGCTTAATTTCCTAAAATTATTGTCAACAAGATTTTGGTATTGATAAATGGTTCCTTTCCTGAATCAAGAAAATTCAGTATACCTAATACTGATCTCATCTTTTTTTATTTTTCTTTTTTTGAGGTGGAGTCTCGCTCTGTTACCCAGGCTGGAGTGCAGCAGCATGATCTTGGCTCACTGCAATATCCACCTCCCTGGTTCAAGCGATTCTCCTGCCTCAGCCTCCAGAGTAGCTGGGGTTACAGGTGCATGCCACCACACCCAGCTAATTTTTTTTCTTTTATATTTTTAGTTGAGACACTTTCACTGTGTTAGCCAGGCTGGTCTGGAACTCCTGACCTCAGATGACCCACCCGCCTAGGCCTCCCGAAGTGCTGGAATGACAGGTGTGAGCCACTGTGCCCAACCTGATCCAATCTTTATATTTTCCAACAAACTCTGCACCAGTTTCCCTTGTTCTGGCATCACATTCCCTCTCAGGAGTAAGTGATGAAGTAACTCTTGCCTTTTCTTTTCTTCTTTGCTCCCCGCAATCCATTTTTGCACCCCGCAATGAATCCATGGAAGTTCATTTCCATCCTCACTTCCTCTGACTGCGGGGTATGTGCTTCCTTCCTTCCTGCTCTCACTTCCTCCCTCAAGATGAAGGCACTCCTCACATCCTAATAGTGTATTTTTATTTTTATTTTTTATTTTTTGAGACGGAGTCTTGCTCTGTCGCCCGGGCTGGAGTGCAGTGGCCAGAACTCAGCTCACTGCAAGCTCCGCCTCCCGGGTTCACGCCATTCTCCTGCCTCAGCCTCCCGAGTAGCTGGGACTACAGACGCCCGCCACCTCGCCCGGCTAGTTTTTTGTATTTTTTAGTAGAGACGGGGTTTCACCGGGTTAGCCAGGATGGTCTCGATCTCCTGACCTCGTGATCCGCCCGTCTCGGCCTCCCAAAGTGCTGGGATTACAGGCTTGAGCCACCGCGCCCAGCCCCTAACAGTGTATTTTGCCATAATTCTCCAACATGCATGTGGAACTCGTTTTTAACTACAGACATCTTATATCACCTTTAAGAAAATTTACATTAAATATCCACTTACAGTCTTCCTGGAGAGTCTGTTGGTTTGAACTGCAATGCTGTTTGAGTAAAACTTTTGAAAGCTTGATAATAAGTGATTGCTCAAGATAGTAGTGGCTGCCATATCACCCCCATATCGGTGGGCTACCATGGAGTTCAGGTTTGTCCACAGTTGATCCAGCCAAAAATATACCTTAAATCACTGAACACACATCACTACGAGGTCAGGTGGTCATCAGGCACGGCAATGCCTGAGGCCTAATGTACCCACTCAGATTATTAAAGTGCCCCATCTAAAATGCTTTAACCACTTATTTGAAGCAATAAGGAAAAACTAGTGTGGAAATCTGTATTTAACTTTCTGTGTAAACTTGACCATTGTTTCACAACCCCCCATTACGCCAGGTGTGGAGCTCACAGCGGCATCAACGGCACCATGAGAGCATGTTGTGAGGAATGCAGAATCCTGGGCTCTTCTGTGGACCCGAGTCAGGGTCTTCACTGGGCCTATGACCCCAGGGGGAGTGTGCCCCTGAGCCTCGGAGAAGCTCTGCCCTGCAAATCTGCCCCCACATCCCAAAGACAGAAAGGACAAGCACGACAAAAACGTTGTCATCATTTGGCTTTAATTTCACAATTTTGGTGAAAGTCATTACAGTCGTTTGGAGGACTTGGTCATGCTAGCTCATAATTCCAATTCGGGCCTTTAAATGCCGTTCCAAAGATCGGCTCGAAAAATCCAAATGAAGAATATGACATTCCGAGGATGTGTTCCACTCGTTGCATTTCTCTCAACTCTAAGAGCTTTATTTTTAGATGAATAATTGCATCCTTTGTACTGAGAACAAATTAATAACAGCTTGCATTTAGCAATTTCAATTTCACCATTGGAAGCGCTCATATACCCAGTCAGAGCGGAAGATCGCGGAGACAATTAGTTAAATTTAGCTGGCCTCCTGGAAAAACCCCGCTTTCCAAGGGCGGTTGTTAAATGAGGACATTTGGGTTACTAGGCAAATATTAAATGAGATGAGTTTGCAGAAGCCATAAACATGTTATTCCAGGACCCTACAAGAAGATAATAGAAGTAATAACAAATAGGCTTTGAAATCACATTTTAATTAGACAAACGGTTTTACACAGAAACCCTGACACAGCACCAGCTATGGGGCCATGATGCAAGTTAAACATATAGCTATGAACCAGTCTGTTCGGAAATAAAAATGTACCACTTAATAAGCAGTTTTGCTCAAAATAATGACTTCCATATATCATTATAACTAGAATAATATTGAATTGGGAATGTGCCCTATTTGACTTTATTATTATTTAACATTATCTCTGGATACTGTAACAAAGTTCCATTTTATGGATGTGTTTTTCAATAATATGAAAATGTAATAAACTGAAAAGTTCATCATCCCAGTACTTGATTTACTGCTTCAGAGACGGTGGGGGGAGGGTTGCTGGAGCAGGGACCCTGAAAACAGAATATGCTCTGAGATGCAGCTAAAGCTGTCCCTGCACTTGTTCAGTAGGTTCTCAGTGCTAATTTCTGCATGCACATCTTCCTTGAACTGCTAACATTTCTATTTTCATCTCTCTTCCTCTAGGTGAGACCATGGCCCTGAATTTCAGGGCAGGTGTGCACTGCATTGCCTTTGTCTCCAGGGCACTTCATTCTACACCCACCACCAGCTCTTGCAGATCTTCTGTCACTGATATGCTTTGGCTGTGTCCCCACTCAAATCTCATCTTGAATTCCCACGTGTTGTGGGAGGGACCCGGTGGGAGGTAACTGAGTCATGTGGAAAAGTCTTTCCTGTGCTGTTCTTGTGATAGTGAGTAAGTCTCATGAGATCTGATGGTCATTATAAGGTGGTGTTTCCCTGCACAAGTTCTCTCTCTTTGCCTGCTGCCATCCATGTAAGATGTAACTGGCTCCTCTTTGCTTTCCACCATGATTGTGAGGCTTCTCCAGCCACATAGAACTGTAAGTCCATTAAACCTCTTTCGTTTGTAAATTGCCCAGTCTTGGGTATGTCTTTATCAGCAGCGTGAAAAGGGACTAATACAGTCACCTTAGGAAGATCTCATAACTGGTCCCGGGCAGATGATTCTCCTGGTCAGCTGGGAAATGGCAGAGCTCCCCTACTTCCTGCACTGTTCACTGTTCTCAGGGGAACCCTGGGAAACACAAAGGCCCCGTGAAAGGCTGCCCCTCTCCCGGCATGTCTGGGAGTTGGGAAATGGACAACGGCTGCAACCAGAAGTGCTTTGAGTTACTTCTAAAGGCACAAAGAGGGAGGGACGATATGAGAGGAATCCAAAAGGCTAATGTTAAGCAAGCGTTGCTCACAGTGAAACCGCAGCTTTGCAGAACCGGTGTGGAGTGTGAGGTCTGAGGCTGGTGGCCCTTGGAACAGATCAGCTGCAGGGGAAACCTGTGTGTGCAGAAAAGCTCAAGTGAAGATGCAGGAAAGTCTCGCAACCAAGTCCAAAACATCTCCTCAGCCACGGCAAATCAACGGCATCGCCAAGCATGGAAATCATCCATCCCAGCCTTCGTATCGCCTGCTTCACTGCCGGCTGGGTGCTCTGTCTTCCTACACATTCCATGCTGCACAAGCAGCCCTGAGGCTCCCATGTCAACAAACCAACATATATGTGTAAAAATGTGATTTAGAAATGTTCTGAGGCACGTCCTGTAGAACACTGTCAATCCATGACCATTTTCTTTCTTCAAATCAACGATGCCTCCTAGAAAACATGGCATGACCAAGGAGCTGATCCCCAAAACCAAAAGCTAGTTCAACATTGAAAAACGTATATTGCATTTATCATTTTAGCTAATTAAATTGCATAACGTATTTTCATCTCTATAGATGTAGAAAAAAATCATAGGCTTGATACAATTCAGTATTCATTCAAAGTTTAAAAAGTTCATTTGGGCTGGGCGAGGTGGCTCATGCCTGTCATCCCAGCACTTTGGGAGGCCGAGGCAGGTGGATCACTTGAAGTCAGGAGTTTGAGAGCAGCCTGGCCAACATGGTGAAACCCCATCTCTACTAAAAATACACAAATTAGCCGGATGTGGTGGCAGGCACCTGTAATTCCAGCTACTTGATAAGCTGAGGTAGGAGAATTGCTTGAACCCGGGAGGCAGAGGTTGCAGTGAGCCGAGATCATGCCAGTGCACTGCAGCCTGGGTGACAGAGTGAGACTCTGTCTCCAAAAGTAAATAAATAAATAATACATTAAAAAATAAAAATAAAAAGGCCATTTGCAAACCAGCAGTAAAATGAGCATCCATTACCTTACAAAAGATAAGTCCAAAATACTTTTTGGCAAAATCATACTCAAAGGAAAAATGATAAAATTGAGATGCTTAAACACTAGAAATATGACAAGAACATCAGCTCTGACCACTTCACTTCACTTTACACTAGATCTCCTAGTGCTGCCATAAAACTAGAAACATAGATCGCAAAAATCGTGGAGGAAATACTGAACACTGTAATGATCTTATCTCTAAATTGTTCTATAATTCAACAAAATGCCAAACTCCCAACAAGGGAGGTGTTTTCTTTGTCTTGTGTTTTGTTTTTTGTTTTTTTAGGTTTCCCTGAGGATATTGATAAGTAGATTCCCAAATTTTATATGGAAGAGACATGGCTCAGATACAGTGAAGACACTGCTGACCTTGAAGATGAATGTGAAGTACGTCAGACACGACATTGTGCATTGCTGGAGAATGGAGGGGAATGACAGTTTCGTATGGGAAGCAGAAACACTCAGTTTTCTCTTTGGGAAAATTAGTTAGAAATTGGAAATCTAATATATTAAAAACTTAAATGTAAATGGCTAAAGATTAAACTGTTATAGAAAAAAAAACAATGAATTCTTTAGGAGTTTGGGGTAATGCATTAGGTAGGCTGAAAAGGTTATATTGTGTTTACGAATAATCCCCACATCCAAGCACTTTACCCCATTGCTTGCTTAATTCTTCCGCACACGTCTGCTCCTTGTCCAAGTGACTTTCCACGGGTCAGTGTCCTCAAAGGGCAGCACAGCCATGCAAGCGGACCGGACGGAGATGCAAAGTCTCACATTTTCATCAGGTGTCATGTGCGCTTCGCTATTGTTGCTGCTGTTCATGCATTTGGTGTTATCTATTAAAATCTGTGACCAAATCCAAGGTTATGAAGAGCCATCTCTGTGTTTTCTTCCAACCGCTGAATAATTTTAGCTTGGATACTTAGATTTTGAAATACTTTGTGCTCATTGTTGCATGTGAGATAAAGTAGGAATCCAGCTTCATTCTCCTACAAATGGAAATACAGTTGTCTGAGCACCATTTGTTGAAGATACTGTTTTTTTGTTTGTTTGTTTTGTTTTTGCCCATTGAATAGACTTCACACCCTTATTAATATCAGTTGGGCGCAGGTACATGAGCTTCTTTCTGCAGCCTCGATCTATTCCATTTGTCTCTCTATGTAAGCATATGGCAGGATGGCACTGCTTTGATTACTGTAGTTTGCAATATGTTTTGTAAGCCGTCTCACTTTGGTATTCTTTGTCAAGATTATTTGGCAACTTGGGGCCCCTAACAATTCCAAATGAACTTGAGAATTTACTCTTTTATTTCTGCAAAAAGTCTATTGGAGTTTTGGTAGGGATTGCACGGACTCTGTGAATCATTTTCTATAATACTGACACCTTCACAATATTAAGTATTTCAATCCATGACAAAGAAATGTCTTTTTTTAAATTTATATTTTCTGTAATTTTTTTCCATAAATGTTTTCTAATTTTCAGTGTATAAGTCTTTGACCTCTTTGGTTAAAATTTATGACTAGGTAATTTTTCTTTCCTTTCATCCTTTCTTTTTCCTTCTCTTTTTTTCTTACCCTTTTCCTATATTTCCCCTCTTTTGTTTTCCTTTTAAAATTATAGTTAAATATGGATAACATACAATTTACCATTCTAATCATTTTAACGGTACAGCTTTTTGACATCAGTATTAGGTTTGTGCAAACATAATTGCTGGTTTTGCCATTACTTCTAAATCAGCAATTACTTTTGCACCAACCTAATACATTCATATTGTTATACCAATCTCCAGAAGTTTTGCCTGTCCTAACTGAGGCTCTGCACCAGTAGTGTGAATAACCTACTTCCCCCTCCTCCTGCCCCCAGGATCAGCATGGTACCTGCTGCCTCTATGAATTTAAATAATGTAGGTACTCATACAATCGGAATCATGTCATCTTCCTTGTAGCCAAGGAGTCTGAGATTCAGAGTACAAGGGCGACTTGATCAAGACCACACCCCAGGCTGACAGCTGAGCAAAAGGGCCCAGGCCTTGCCCTCCATGGATGGATGACCTGCAGATTTGCTGGTGAGGAGGAGACACGGACCACACCACCCTTCTTTCATTGCACACCAGGCTTTCTTTTCCATTGCTTTTTCCATTCCATTTAGAAAAGTATTTTAAATCTAGTCACGTTTGATACTATCCAAATTAAAAGTATAAAAAGTAGATGAGTTCCATATGCATACAAATGGGAAATAATGCTAGAACTTACAATGTAGAAAATTTTATCTGCATCAAATATAAGCTGAGAAAATCCTGAATATAGGTACACATAATTCTTACTCACTTGCTCCCTAAACTTCAGCCACTTGTCATTTTTGGTATTCTGATGGTGTGAGGTGAGTAACAAAGTGAAAAGGCAACGGTAATCAAAGAGTCACATGATCAGTAGCTGCAATTTTGACATAAGCTTGTGTGGAGAGGGCAATATGTTGGGTGTGAATCAAATAAAATTGTTCCCAAATATGGACTATGAACCACCTTTCTTATTTTTTATTTGAACTTACCATGTCTACATAATAGTCGTATATATTTATAGGGTACACGTGGTATTTTGACAAACATTCAATGAGTAATAATCAAATCAAGGTAACTGAAGTATCCGTCACCTCAAGAAGTTATCATTTTTTGGGTGTTAAGAACAGAACATTGCAATTGCACTCTTTTAGATCAGCTCTTTTAGAGCTTTTAGAACATTGCAATTCCACTCTTTTAGATCAGTGTGTTTAGAAGAGCTGACAGGTGAGGAGGGAGAGGGGTGTGTTTAGACCAGCGCTGCAGTCCTTCATTCCCACCTCAACCTAGATTGGTGAGGGGGGAGGGTATCTTTGCAAGGGTCCTCTGTGTGTGCTGCAGGGGGGAAGGCTCAGGCAGGGTGGAGGGGGGGGGGGGGGGTTGTGCAGCAGCCTGTACCCACTGTTGTCCTGCTGGAGGCCACAAGCTTGAATAGGAGCCCTGCCTTTGGACATATTTTGAAATATACAATACATTGTTACAAGAGTTGCTACCGAATTCTCATTCTTATTTTTTCTATCTCACTGTATTTTTGTACCCATTAATCATCCCTTCTTTATTCTCTCCTTCCCCCTGCCCTTTCCAGCCTCTCCTACCACCCTTCTTATTTTTCTTATAATACCCAAAATCCTGAACCATGGATCAAGTTAAGGAGCTATTCCAATCAGCACATTTTTTAATGCTACCATTAGCAAATGTAGCCTCTTTAGTGAACGAAAATTTAAGCAATCATGCTAAGATTCCTTTAAGAGAAAATGAGAGGGTGGATGGAAGACGAAAAATTTGATAGGAATATAAAACCACATTCTTTAGAGTAAGTAAAAACTTGATAAATATTCATTGATGCTCCTCCTATTCATGGTAGCAATTCGTAACAATTGTGAAGAGTAAAATAAAAAGTAATTAGAGATGATTAGAATTCTCAAAATCACACCCTCAGATGAAATGAAATATAGCTTCAGAAATCTTCAAATGGCAATTTTCTGAATCAATTTTAAGTTTGCATCACCTAGCATGGTCTGAACCCATCCTACTGATTGCTCATGCTGAGAGAATGTCATTACGATGATTCTAATATTGTTCAAAATAAGTACTGGTGTTCGGCAAGTTCACCGTAAACTCGTACTACTGTAAGACCATTTGGAGACCATGTAAAGATAATGAAGAAAATCTGGAGTACGTATTGAAGTCTCAGACCTGATAACCCAGCTGAAGACCTTAGGTGATGCTGCTGTGAAGGACTTGGCATTGTCTTCTGACTGCATGACTTACCATCCTTCTCTCCGTTGAGCACCTGCTCTGACTGTGATTATGATGAGTGTGTACTTCTGTGTCTTTTCAGCCTTTTTGCTTTTGCACAGCAATTCATATTTTAACATAAGTTTAATTGACAGACTAACTTTGGTAGCGTCATAGATTTTATTTTAATGTATTAAGTTAGATACGTACTTTGAGGAGATTTAAATTAGAAGCAGCAATTAAAGATGAGGTGAAGATTTTGAAGGGTTCAAAATTATTTTCTATTTATTCTAAATTAACATAAAAATAAACGTTACCCCATCACCTCACTTTTAAGCCAGTTTCTCAATGGAGATAAGAAGTGGGATGTTTTTGAAAACAAAGCAAACCCATATTAGAACGATTAGACTAACTCTCGTTTATAATTTGAGAATATTTGTATGCAGCAAATTCTTTTTAAGGTTAATTTGTAAAGTTCCAGGCCAAAAATTGTGTTAAAATAGAGAAAACAAATTTGACAAATAATTTGTTTTAAATTACCTATTTTTTAGTGTATTCATTAAGTATTTATTCAGCTCTGGTTCCATTCTAGGCTGTGATGATCTCTGTGTAGGGCGATCCCTCACAGCCGTGTTTCCCAGGCTTGCCTGATCATAATCCCCGGGAATCAATGTCATCAATATCCTGGTTTCCTCTTCTCTTTTCTCCCCACCACGTGGGTTTTGTCTTCGTGTGTGTTGCCTCAAGATTATAAGATGCCATGTCACCTCCAGCACCATGTTTATGTCCAATGCAGAAAGAAGACAGGAAGGCTGGTGTTTGTGCCAGAAAATAAAACATCCCCAAATCCTTGGAGGTTCTGGTTCATGTGTCATTGGCAAATGTTTTTTGGTTTTCAATTAATCAGAAAAATAAGCATTCTACCTAGACATGTTGCTGTTTCGAAAAAAATTATGATTTAGCTGCCAGTGAAGGGGGAAAAATACGTATTGTATAAACAACCTACAGTGTGTGCTGAGTGCAATGAGTAGTGAGATGAGCCTGTTGAGAGGAAATGACAGGATCATACAAAATCCTTGATAAGAACTTGATGACTTGATAAGAACTCTCTTTTTATCTGACATTGGGACCAGCTGTGACCTGCCGCTTCTCCCTTCTTCACACCCTTCAGAACCTACGTGGGCTTTTGGTATTGATTTCTTCTTCAAGAATGCCTTTGTTTCTTATATTTAATAAAAATGTATGTGTTTTAATAAAACGATATGCACTTTCACAGTAAAATTTCTCAAAATTAAGCTTCAAATGTAATGATAATTTTTCACAAAGTTTACTCCCAAAATGTTGAAGTAACCTCCATCCCTGACAATGTGGGTTGGCCCAGTCGCTTAGAGGAAAAATGTAGGAATGAAGAACAGGGAGCCATTAAATTGGAAACAGGCTTCAGTGTAAATTGTGATGATTTGGAAAGATACTCAGGATAATTTTATTTTATTTTTATTTTATTTATTTTATTTATTTTATTTTCATTTCATTTTTTTGTTGAGATGGAGTCTCGCTCTGTCCCCTGGCTGGAGTGCAGTGGCGTGATCTCGGCTCACTGCAAGCTCCGCCTCCTGGGTTCATGCCATTCTCCTGCCTCAGCCTCCTGAGTAGCTGGGACTACAGGCGCCCGCCACCGCGCCCGGCTAATTTTTTGTATTTTTTTTTAGTAGAGACGGGGTTTCACCATGGTCTCGATCCCCTGACCTTGTGATCCGCCCGCCTCGGCCTCCCAAAGTGCTGGGATTACAGGCGTGAGCCACCGCGCCCGGCAATTTTATTTTAATACAATGATCAGTATACTCAATTTTATGTAGCTATGGTTATACACAGATATGTTTATTGATTTGGATTAACAGCAATATGTTTCTTTCTGGATGATGATTTAGATAAGAATTTTACGTTTTTAGTTACTATGCAAATTAAATTAAATATATTACAAGTAATTTGGTCAACACTGGAAAAGGGGGTAAATATGAAGACACTGAAAAAGTGCTTCTGTGTCAAGATTTCAGTATATTAGAAGTGAGAACACAGGAGATAGGGAAGTCACTCTCTACAAATTAGGAGGCAAGGTAGTGCAATTGCATGAATGACAAACAGGCAGGCACAAAGAAGGTGTCAAATTTTTATATATTTTTTTATTTTTTTATTTTATTTTGAGATAGACTCTCCCTTTGTCTCCCAGACTGCAGTACAGTGCTGGGATCACGGCTCACTGCAGCCTCGAACCCCTGGGCTCAAGAGATTCTCCCACCTCAGCCTTCCACGTAGCTGCGACCAGAGGTGAACAGTGCCACACCCAGCTAAAGATGTGAAAATGTTCTATTTAACCAGTTTGACCTTAAGGAAAGCAGCTTTTAATAACCTCCTAGCTTCTTGCTTATAAACTCTCTAAGAAACAAACTTGTTTTCTAATATTCCCCTGCTATTTTCTTATCCAATCCTGTACTATTTAATTCTGTTATATAGTGTTAGCAGTGTGTATTGTACTAAAATATTTGATCAATAACTATTGAATTAGTGCATATTTGGAAATATTGGTATTCTTTTCTCTTTTTCATTTTCCCATGACATGCTTAAGATATTTCATCCAAAGCGATTACAGTCTCTCTTTATTGTGGTTAGAGAAGTAGATAAAAGTATTTCAAATTATAGACAAGAAAAAAGGCAATTAGTAATAAACTTCTAAAACTCAAAATTGTACTTTCTTCAGCAGGAAAAATAACCCTAAAGCCAGAATTTGTCATGAGAATCAGGAGTTTCTAAATAGGGTTATTATATCAAAATTCAGAGTGAGTGGATTTCGATCATGGGTTTTCTTTCACAAAGTAGACAAGATGCAATTTCTGTTTATTACCTCTATACCATGGTTGCAGCTCTAAGTATGAAAATATATGGTATGGAGATTGGAAAAGGTCTAGAACTGTTACTTTGAGTTGTCGAGGTCACAGGGTGAGGAGGGGAGAGGGGTGTGTTTAGACCAGTCCTTTGTTCCTACCTCAACCTAGATTGGTGGGAGGTATCTTTCCAAACATCCTCTGCGTGTGCTGTAGGTGGGAAGGCTGTGGGGCCTGCAGCCTGTACCAACTGTTGTCCTGCCAGAGGCCACAAGCTTCCAGGGAAGCCCTGCCTCCGGACATTTGCAAAATAGCATGGTGCAAAAATGTGGGGTCATCGGTAGAGGGCAGGGAGAGATAGAGATTCAGATGGCCTTTGTACGTCCTGATCGCTTCCCTCTGTGCTTAGATTCTGACGATGGATCTGTCATAAACAACTTGAGAATCAACAGCATCAGGGCCTGCACCCTCTGTCTAAATAGGACTCTGATGTTACCCAACTGGCTAACATCTACCACCTGGGGATCCACCATGTCGTATGTAGGCAGGAAAAGTTCCTGAGCGCAGCACTCCCTAGCACCCCAGCTGTGTGGGCTGGAAGGAACTCAGAGATGAGCGTGTGCACCTCAAGAGGGAGGCTGGCACTGGAGGAGGGGTTCTGCCAGGAGTGGCTGCTGCGTTGGGGTTGAAATGACTTTGAAGTAGATTGATGGGACCAAGTGCTGGGGCCAAAGAAAGTCAGAGTCACAGGTGAGTCTCAGGAGGTATGCAGGACCCATTAGGAAGAAAATCCAGCCTAGGTGATGTAGAACCGAGGAAGGACAACACTCTCCCTGTGCACCAGAGCTGAACAGGGCATTTCCTGGAAGTGAGGAGGGCTCGGGCAGACAGACTCCACCATAAGCCGGGGGTCAGTTCAGACCTGGATATAGCAGAAGACCCTGAGAGGCAGACAGGGGAGCTTTCCTCAAAGTGTCTTCTTCACACACCACGGTCAACCTCACCTTTGGGGTTAGACTAGCTTGAAATCTAAGAGATACACCTTTTACCTAAAAGCACTGTTTCCAATATTGCATCAGACTGCATGACTCTGTTGGACTTTATTCGTGCTCATGATCTGTAGGAGAGAAATTGCAGGAAGAGTCAATTATCTACAATGACATGAACGCTGTCCATTAACGACCTTGCTACAGAAAGAATGAGTCCCAGGGCGTGTCCCTGAGTAGCAGAGTCTTTCACCCAGGGCGTGTCCCCGAGTAACAGAGTCTTTCACCCAGGGCGAGTCCCCGAGTAACAGAGTCTTTCACGCAGGGCGTGTCCCCGAGTAACAGAGTCTTTCACCCAGGGCGTGTCCCCGAGTAACAGAGTCTTTCACCCAGGGCGAGTCCCCGAGTAACAGAGTCTTTCACGCAGGGCGTGTCCGTGAGTAACAGAGTCTTTCACCCAGGGCGTGTCCCCGAGTAACAGAGTCTTTCACCCAGGGCGAGTCCCCGAGTAACAGAGTCTTTCACGCAGGGCGTGTCCCCGAGTAACAGAGTCTTTCACCCAGGGCGTGTCCCCGAGTAACAGAGTCTTTCACGCAGGGCGTGTCCCTGAGTAACAGAGTCTTTCACCCAGGGCGAGTCCCCGAGTAACAGAGTCTTTCACGCAGGGCGTGTCCCTGAGTAACAGAGTCTTTCACCCAGGGCGAGTCCCCGAGTAACAGAGTCTTTCACGCAGGGCGTGTCCCTGAGTAACAGAGTCTTTCACCCAGGGCGAGTCCCCGAGTAACAGAGTCTTTCACGCAGGGCGTGTCCCTGAGTAACAGAGTCTTTCACCCAGGGCGAGTCCCCGAGTAACAGAGTCTTTCACGCAGGGCGTGTCCCTGAGTAACAGAGTCTTTCACCCAGGGCGAGTCCCCGAGTAACAGAGTCTTTCACGCAGGGCGTGTCCCTGAGTAACAGAGTCTTTCACCCAGGGCGAGTCCCCGAGTAACAGAGTCTTTCACGCAGGGCGTGTCCCTGAGTAACAGAGTCTTTCACCCAGGGCGAGTCCCCGAGTAACAGAGTCTTTCACGCAGGGCGTGTCCCTGAGTAACAGAGTCTTTCACCCAGGGCGAGTCCCCGAGTAACAGAGTCTTTCACGCAGGGCGTGTCCCTGAGTAACAGAGTCTTTCACCCAGGGCGAGTCCCCGAGTAACAGAGTCTTTCACGCAGGGCGTGTCCCTGAGTAACAGAGTCTTTCACGCAGGGCGTGTCCCTGAGTAACAGAGTCTTTCACCCAGGGCGTGTCCCCGAGTAACAGAGTCTTTCACGCAGGGCGTGTCCCCGAGTAACAGAGTCTTTCACGCAGGGCGTGTCCGTGAGTAACAGAGTCTTTCACGCAGGGCGTGTCCCTGAGTAACAGAGTCTTTCACCCAGGGCGAGTCCCCGAGTAACAGAGTCTTTCACCCAGGGTGTGTCCCCAAGTAACAGAGTCTTTCACCCAGGGCGTGTCCCCGAGTAACAGAGTCTTTCACGCAGGGCGTGTCCCTGAGTAACAGAGTCTTTCACCCAGGGCGAGTCCCCGAGTAACAGAGTCTTTCACCCAGGGTGTGTCCCCAAGTAACAGAGTCTTTCACCCAGGGCGTGTCCATGAGTAACAGAGTCTTTCATGCAGGGCGTGTCCGTGAGTAACAGAGTCTTTCACCCAGGGCAAGTCCCCGAGTAACAGAGTCTTTCATGCAGGGCGTGTCCGTGAGTAACAGAGTCTTTCACGCAGGGCGTGTCCCCGAGTAACAGAGTCTTTCACGCAGGGCGTGTCCGTGAGTAACAGAGTCTTTCACCCAGGGCGTGTCCCCGAGTAACAGAGTCTTTCATCCAAGGCGTGTCCATGAATAACAGTCTTTCATCCAGGGCGTGTCCTTGAGTAACAGAGTCTTTCACGACTCTAGGAAAGTCCAGCTTGGACAACTCTGGACGTCTACATAGTTGTTTTAGGAAAGCATCGGTAAATTCTGACTTAGTCACCACATTTCACAGAAAATAACAGTTTGGACAATCACACCACGTTACAAAGGAAGTAATATTTATGAATGAGAATTATCCAAAATAAAGGCAGTTGTGGTATCAAGGTTGCTTTAGCTAAATCTGACAAATGTAGTTAAAAAAAACTCCAATTTTAAAGACAATAAGATGTCGTGATCCAGAAGATCAGGTGACAAGCCTTTAATTAAAGATAAAGACATATTGGGAGGCCAAGGTGGGCGGATCACCTGAGGTCAGAAGTTCAAGACCAACCTGGCCAATATCGTGAAACCCTGCCTCTACTGAAAATACAAAAATTAGCCAGGCAGGTTGGCAGGTGTCGGAGAATAGCTTGAACCTGCGACGTGGAGGTTGCAGTGAGCCGAGATTGTGCCACTGAGGTCCAGCCTGGGCAACAGAGCAAGACTCCATCTAAAAATAAAAATAAAAATAAATAAAGATAATGACATAGATGCTGCAGATGATGGGCCCCAGACATGAGCTCTCTGTGCCTGGAGGGACAGAATCCGCTGGAAGAGGAAGGCCTGTGGTGTGATGCCAACGAACACAGTAAGGAAATGCGGCTGCTTGAGTGAGGACCTGAGCAGTTCAGTCCAGATGACATGGCAGGACTTTTGCACGCAGAAAAATGAAAGGAAAATGCAAGAAAGTCCCCATAAGATTGTAACTATAAAGAGAGAGATTAAAGTAGAGCCCTTAAACAAAGTAAGTTTGCAAGTGGGTGATGGAAAATACACAACATTTGAATTCCGGGGTGATAAAGGAAGCATATCTAGATGTCTCCCTAACTCTTTTAATCGTCATAATTTTTGGAGAGGTTTTGAAAAAGAGGAATGTCCAGTCCCAGTCAACAGGAATGGAAATGATTTTCAAAAGCAGTGGATACACAGAGTAAATGAAAGATTACACATGTTTTGGAAGAACTGATGCAAAGTCATTAGGAAAAAAATACTGTAGAGAACTTTTCATTAATAAAGTAATTTGATTTAAATAATTATACTGTATGTCCTTCTATGCTTTGAGATGGAATCACAATGTTTAACTTTAACTGTTAAACATTCTTCACTTAGCAAAATTAGACAATTTGATGTCTGTTGCCTGCGTATTTGTTGTAAAATTTTACTCATCTATACATCTGCAAGTATAGGAATCGCTGGTCTAAACCACCAACGACACAGATCATTTTACAGACAGGGCTTTAATTCCCAAATTCACAGAACTCATCACTTTAAGTTAAATTATATATATATATATACTGTCATATACATATTTGTGTTACAAATCTATTAACTATGGTAAATATGATATCAATAAATAATATATAATTTCTTTCTCATAGTTTCGAATAATCTCTTGAGGATACTTGAAAGATAAATCCTAATCGTTGTACATTGTTCCACCTTTGCTGCCTGTTTGTGTTTATACACATGAGAATATACCAAGATATTTCTCTTAAACCATTCCTAAAGTAAATGGTTTTGTTTCTTTGAAGAACATTAGCACAGTATTTGATAACTTTGGTAGTATTTTGATATGTATTGAATGAAAAGAGCTATATTGTTCGTCACAATATGAACAGGAATTATAAGAATTATATCCTGTATAGGTAAGTTATACAGTAATCTATATTATCATTATGTAAAGAAACCCCTCCACATTTAAGTTAGTTGTGTGTTGCTTGAAATATAAGCACGATAATTATACTCACTTTTGTGTACCATTTTTGCAGAGTGAAGTGTCAATGCAGGCCTTTTCTTTCTTTTTCTATTGCTTTTGTTAAGTAGAAACTGCTTTTGTGACAAAGAGGTGTTACCTTAAAAACCCTCAAATTCGTTTTCACAGTTCATCGGAAGCTCACTGTACAATTTCTGGCACAGCCAGAGAAGGCTGAGTGGATAAGTATAGAAAATGATCTCAGAACGAAGCCAGTGCTTTTACAGAATATCGCTTTTAAATGCTAGTATTTTTCCGTCTGTAAATCCTTAACCGATGTCATGCAATTTTTTCTTCAACTTTTTTCAGTAACTCCATAAATAAATAAGCTATTTATTAACATTCAAAATCATTGTATAAATTATATAATGACTTGGTATATATTTGTCTTTTTTCTGAACTCAGATATTTATAGTCTCAAAATATGAAAAATGCATCAAATTATGAGATAATACTTGACTTATATCTAAATTACTTACATCTAGTGGAAATTATGTACTTCTAGTCCATTTTTAAAAAAAGTAGATGCATTAATTCTCAGATATGAGTAGTTATCTGAATTTTCCTGTATTCCAGTCAACAAAAAAAATGATCATTTTTTAACAGAAAAAAACTATAAGCAGAGTTCTCCTTAATTTTATAAGCAATTCAGGCATTTTATTTTATTTGTGTGTTTGTTCATCTGGCCTTATCTAAGACTATCCATCAGGGCTAAGGACCTGCCCAGGCATTGCATCTTATCTAAGATTCTCGTGAGGGGTAAGGACCTGTCCAGGCATTGCATCTTATCTAAGATCTTCTGTGTAAGGACCTGCTCAGGCATTGCTTCCTATCTGAGACTCTGTGTCAGGGCTAAGGACCTGCCCAGGCATTCCATCTTATCTAAGACCCTCAGTCAGGAGTAAGGACCTACCCAGGCATTGCATCCTATCTGAGACTCTCCATGAAGGGCAAGGACCTGTCCAGGTATTCCATCTTATCTAAGATCCTCCGTGTAAGGACTTGCTCAGGCATTGCTTCCTATGTGAGACTGTCCATGAGGGGTAAGGACCTGCCCAGGCATTCCATCTTATCTAAGATCCTCTATCAGGGCTAAGGACCTGCTCAAGCATTCCATCTTATCTAAGACCCTCCATCAGGGCTAAGGACCTACCCATGCATTGCGTCTTATCTAAGACCCTCTCTCAGGGGTAAGGACCTGCCCAGGCATTGCATCTCATCTGAGACCCTCTGTCAGGGATAAGCACCTGCCCACGCATAGAATTGTGTTGGCAAGCCATACAGATCTCCTTCCCTGGCTTCATTCCCCACCCCTGATCTAGGTCTGGATGATTTTATGTATTTGCTTTCTAGATCTTTACAACTTGGGTTCTACTGTTTCAGGATTTAAATGGCATATGATGTGTGTGAATGATGCCTTTTGGTCAGTTTAACATTTTTTAGGTTTTTATCCTAGTGTTGCACTTCTATGCATTCAAATCAAAGCAGCTTTCATCCTTGCAGCCTTGCAGTCACACGGGCGACTTCAAGGATAATTCAGCAGAAAATCCAGGTCTGCAGTTTATGACAACTTTTGTTGTCCATCTGATTCTTGCTTTATCAATACAAAGAACAACTATTCTATTCTTAATGTTTAAATCTGTAAGGCTACCTCATTTTTTAACTTTTATAACTAGCCTTTCCTTCTGCCAAAATGTTCTCATTTTAAACCCTATCCCATTCTTAAAATTATTAATGAAGACCAGGATTTAATTGGGTCACCTTAAAGTGTTAATTCCTTTGATTGGGAACTTAGAAAGGAAGCCGGGTGCCGTGAGGAGTCTAAGCACACTGGGGTGGTTGAATGAGCAGAGTGGAGCCACGTTACGGAGCGGCTAGATGGAGTGACCCAAATCTTTTATCTTAGAACACCAGCGTCATCGGGCTCACGATGTATCCATCCTTCATGGAACTGAATTATGCCTGCATTGGACCTAGTTATATTGAAGAATTTTAGGTATAATCAGATAAACTTAGGGTTTAAATAAGAATGTTATGCACCACTCACCTGCTGCACGGAGGTTCATGTCTGAAGCAAACACTATAACATTTAGTATTTAAAATTCTGACCTTACTTCTGTTGGTTTCCAGATGAACTTTAGAGGACAGCTTTCTCCCTACTGCAGTAGTGATTATAGTAACCCAGCTGCTAAGGGAGAAAGATTTTTATCTTTATTGCCATGGGCCGTTGTCTACAGGCTGAAATGGGGCAAATGAATTTGGTGATGGTCTTCAGAGCCTGGTTTCTCATCTTTCCTCAAAGCTACTGTAGAAATGGGAAGGTGTCATACCGTCCCTTACATGTCATAAGGGTCACAGCTGATACTGCTATAACAAAAGACAGGCGAACGAGAGAAAAGTATCACAAATTTATGAAGTCAAAGTTTTACATGGTATACGATCTTTCAGAAATGAAGACCCCCAAACTCAGCAACAACTACTTTTATGCTTAGGTTCCATAAAAAATGGACAGCTGTGTAGAAATGTGTTTGGACAAAAGGCTGTGACCTGTCAGTAACAAAGTTGAATGACCTGAGGTCAGGAGTTTGAGACCAGCCTGGCCAACATGACAAAACCCTGTCTCTACTAAAAATGCGAAAATTAGCTGACTGTGGTGGTGGGCACCTGTAGTCCCCGTTACTAGGGAGGAGGCAGGGGAATCGCTTAAACCCAGGAGGTGAAGGTTGCAGTGAGCCAAGATAGCGCCACTGCACTCCAGCCTGGGTGACAGAGTCAGACTCTGTGTCAAAACAGCCAACCAACCAAAGAAACAAATACCGAAGTGAAGGGAAACCCAGCAAGGACTGCCTGTTCTGGGTCTTCTTGACCTCTTTGTATGTGTTCATTCCTCCCAGGGACAGGGCAGGACTCCTCTGGAATGAAGGTCTTCAAAGGAGAGGGGTTAAGGGAGAAAGTGACCTTCCAGGTGTCATGGTAGATGGGTGTGTTTGGGGAGCCAGGGGACTGACTGTGACAGCCAGCCTCCAGGATGACCCACAGCCACCCTCGTCTCCTGGTATTGACACATTTGTTTGGGTCCCTCCAATATTTAACCAGTGCTGCTGCGTGTGGCCAGTGTGATATGATGGAGGTGACCATGCCTGACTTCTGGAGCTAGGACACGAGGGCATTGCAGCGAATCCTGTGACTGAAGGAAGCCAGTCACAGGTGAGGACACTCAACAGCCTTGAGTGTGGCCCACACAGAGAGAAACTGAGGTCTCCAACCAATGAGTTTTTTTCATTGGATACCGTGAATGTCATGGTTCGCAGACTCTCATCCTCTGGAGAACTCTGTTGTCTTGTTAAGCAGAGACTTTCCAGTCTTTAGGCTCAGGTCAGTCATTACAGCTTCCAGTGTGTGTTTCTCTTCTTTGCTGCTTTCCTTTTACATACTAAACTCTCCAGGCTCTTCCTCCATCTCCCTGGACAGAAGGCCGCAGGTTTCTGTTTCTGTTAGAAGCCCTCACCGTGCTGCTCTGTGACATAAGCCACCCGGGGCGAACCTGGGTGTGAGAAAGAGAAGAAACCGCTAGGAAACCACTCTACATTCTTTGCTTCACAAATGTGGATTCCCCTCAACACCAGTCCGCAGGTAGTTGTGTTTTTACTCACAGTCCTCAGGTAGCTGTGTTTTAAACATGTTTTCAGTAGCTTCCCAAGTACCTTCTCATTCCACTTGGTATAATCAGTTGTCCAGGATAATCACTGAAGATGTGAATCCAGCCATGATAATCTCTCTTACATATCTGTGAAGCTCCGCACTACCCTAAATAATATTGCAACTGCTTATCATAGCCCCACACTGTATGGAACCCGTTTACAGCTCTGAGCTGGTCTTTACAACTCCTATTTTCTTAACGGCATCCTAGCCACATGGCCCTCTCTTTGTTTTTCAAATGAAAATGCCTCAGTGCTGTTTTGCTCTCTGAGAAAGCTTTTCTTCTGAGCTTTTGTGTGGCTGTTTCCTTCTACTCACTTTTCATGTCTCCAAAGACCTTCCCTCAGCCCCGTGTGTTAATTCCTTCTCCCTCCTCACCGACTGTATGTCATCCTTTTATCCATTCACACATTTATAGCTTTTGAAATGATTCTTGTTTTAACTTAAAACATTCCTATCATATGCTTCTTCCATTGAAATTTAAACTGTATGGCTCCAGGTCTGAGAAATACAGAAGATTAGATTGTGAAGTCAGATTTCCACAAATCTGATTTAGCAAGTATCAGCTTTACTACAGAGACAAGCTGATGTCTGGATCTGCAGCTGACCTCCCCAGAAGCGTTCTCACCCAGCTAACCAGACCGCCTCGCCCTCACCCAGATCACCAGGGCACCTCATCCTCAACCAGCTAACCTGCCCAACTCTCCCTCACTCAGGTAAACAGCCCACCTCGCCCTCACCCAGATAACCAGGGCAACTCGCCCTCACCCAGCTAATCAGTCCACCTCATCCTCAACCAGCTAACCTACCCAACTCTACCTCACCCAGCTAAACAGCCCACCTTGCCCTCACCCAGATAACCAGTCTAACTCTCCCTCACCCAGCTAACCAGCCCACCTTGCCTTCACCCAGCTAACCAGGGCACCTCACCCTCACCCAGCTAACCAGGTCACCTCACCCTCACCCAGATCACCAGGGTACCTCACCCTCACCCAGCTAACCAGTCCACCTCATCCTCAACCAGCTAACTTGCCCAACTCTCCCTCACCCAGCTAAACAGACCACCTTGCCCTCACCCAGCTAACCAGGTAACCACACCCTCACCCAGCTAACCAGGTCACCTCTCCCTCATCCAGCTAACCAGGGCAACTCACCCTCACCCAGCTAACCAGGGCACCTCACCCTCACCCAGCTAACCAGACCATCTTGCACTCACCCAACTAACCAGCCCATCTTGCCCTCACCCAGTTAACCAGGTCACCTCACCTTCACCCAGCTAACCAGGTCACCTCGCCCTCACCCAGATAACCAGGGCACCTTGCCTTCACCCAGCTAACCAGTCCACCTCACCCTCACCCAGCTAACCAGTCCAACTCTCCCTCACCCAGCTAACCAGTCCAACTCTCCCTCACCCAGCTAACCAACCCATCTCACCCTCACCCAGCTAACCAGCCCACCTTGCCCTCACCCAGTTAACCAGGTCACCTCGCCTTCACCCAGATAAAAAGGGCACCTCACTCTCAACCAGCTAACCAGTCCACCTCACCCTCACCCAACTAACCAGCCCAACTCTCCCTCACCCAGCTAACCAGATCACCTCGCTCTCACCCAGCTAACCAGGTCACCTCTCCCTCATCCAGATAACCAGGGCACCTCACCCTCAACCATCTAACCAGCCCACCTTGCCCTCACCCAGCTAACCAGGTCACCTCGCCTTCACCCAGATAACCAGGGCACCTCACCCTCAACCAGCTAACCAGCCCACTTCACCCTTACCCAACTAACCAGCCCAACTCTCCCTTACCCAGCTAACCAGCCCACCTTGCCCTCACCCAGCTAACCAGCCCAACTTTCCCTCATCCAGCTAACCAGACCACCTTGCCCTCACCCAGTTAACCAGGTCACCTCGCCTTCACCCAGATAAAAAGGGCACCTCACCCTCAACCAGCTAACCAGCCCACCTCACCCTCACCCAACTAACCAGCCCAACTCTCCCTCACCCAGCTAACCAGATCACCTCGCTCTCACCCAGCTAACCAGGTCACCTCTCCCTCACCCAGAAAACCAGGGCACCTCACCCTCAACTATCTAACCAGCCCACCTTGCCCTCACCCAGCTAACCAGGTCACCTTGCCTTCACCCAGCTAACCACCCCACCTCACCCTCACCCAGCTAACCAGACCACCTTGCTCTCACCCAGCTAACCAGGTCACCTTGCCCTCACCCAGATAACCAGGGCACCTCACCCTCACCCAGAAAACCAACCCATCTCACCCTCAGCCAACTCACCAGCCCACCTTGCCCTCCCCCAGCTAACCAGGTCACCTTGCCCTCACCCAGATAACCAGGGCACCTCACCCTCAGCCAACTCACCAGCCCACCTTGCCCTCCCCCAGCTAACCAGGTCACCTTGCCCTCACCCAGATAACCAGGGCACCTCACCCTCACCCAGATAACTAGGCCAACTCTCCCTCCCCCAGCTAACCGGCCCACCTTGCCCTTGCCCAGCTAACCAGGCCATGTTGCCCTCACCCAGCTAACCAGCCCACCTTGCCCTCACCCAGATAACCCTCACTCAGTTAACCAGGTAACCTTACTCTCGCTCAGCTAACCAGGTAACCTCACTCTCACTCAGCTAACCAGGCCACCACACCCTCACCTAGATAACTAGGTAACCTCACCCTCACCCAGCTAAATAGGACACCACACCCTCACCCAGATAACCAGGCCTTGGGCCTGAAATAGCTCTAGTTTTAGACTCAGATAGTTACAAACTTACGTAATATTTTCTAGGGAGACATGCCCCATTAATACAAAATTCTAGATGTGTCTATTATAGAAAACACTAGACAATCAAGCATTTTCTGCTAAAAGCACTCCATGGACAAGAAAATGGAAAATGACCCTAAAGAATAGCTTTCTTTGAACAAACTCCTCTCACAACTCCACACACAACCATTAGCATAATAACAGCTCTGAGAATTATGCCCCCCAAGTTTTAAAGCTCTGTGATTCAGGCTTCTAGAAACCTATTTAATCTCTGAACGCTTCTTTATAACATTGATTTAGAAGACTCAAGGTGTCCTACAGCTACCCAAAGTAATAAGAAGTGAAAGCTCACTATTCTACCCTTTAAAGTCAGGGTGACGACATAACTCACTTATATTGTGAGTGAGAGGGGTGCTGTTGCTGGTTATGTCGGGAAAATAGGTGGAAATGCACACCACCCAGGATAACATCCAAGTACGCTCACTTCGTCTAAAGTAAATGAAAGCAGCAATATGTTTATTTTTAAGCAGTAATACCTAAATGTTTCTACCTACATCAGCCCCTAAATTATATATATAAATTATAGTATAATTAAGTAGGAATAAGTAATTGTCTATATCAAAATATAGAATTTATTTATTATAGCTTTATTTACTTTTATTTTAAAATATATTATAAATAGCTATATTTTATAAATATATTAAATTTCCTATATATTATATAAATAAATAATATACATATATAATCATATAAATTATATATAGAGATATATTTTATATATACACATGCATTCTCTGAAAATAAATTTGGAAATACCAAAAAGCCTAGAGCTGTTTCAGCTGACGGATCAGCCCACGTTTTTGTAAAAACATGAGTACGGTGCAGGAGACAATGAAGGAAGAATATGGCTTTGTCTGGTGGAGGCACAGCATCGGGGCTTAGTAATCTCTCCTTTATTGTGTGTCAGAGTTGGAATGTGTGGATAATAATTTAGCCTAAGCCACCAGGAAGAGATGGAGACTAATATAAATCATACAGCTCTGAGTATACTGCTCGCTAAACAAATACCAACAGCAAGAATAATGTTTGCCTAATGGTGGTGAAATGTCACACGGAATGTGGGCTCAGCAAAGCAATCACCCTCAGCCTGCACAGAGTGCTCTTTCAGAAAGCACGATACTCAAGGGCGCCCGGGCTCTTCTCTTCCTTTGATCTTCCTGTGAGAGAGAGAGCTTCTTTCTTGGATGGAGGTGAAGCACTTTTTCTTGCTTTTATGTCTAGATTAGGCTTTGTGGGGAAAAAAGTGATGAAAGATGAATTCAAAGACCAGAAAAAGAGATGAAAATAAGGATTAAAATGAGAAATAAAAAGAAAGAAAGAGACGGAATCTTTGGATTAATGGAAATGGGTTTCTTTTAAATAGGTATTGTCATTACTCACTAGAAGATAGCCCCTCACCGCTCTATCCCCCTTGCTCCTGTTCACCAGTCACAGTGCCTTGGACACAATAAGTACTCACAGATGATTACCGATGGAGAGAGGCAGAGAAGAAAGGAAGACGTTCTAGAAAAATTAAAATAAAATCATACCGGATGCTGTGTCTCAAATATTAGCAAAGGTACCATAGTATTTTCTGAGTAGATCTTTAGTTCAGTTCCTCATACTTTCTTTTCTAACTACAAATTTAAAATGGAAAATATACCATCTGTTTTCCAGCTTTTCCTAAAGTGTATCCTAAATTGATTGATTTGGAGATTAATATAAAAAGAGACCAGTGTTCTCCTTAGAATAGACATCTACATTATGAATGGTGTGTACTTTATAACAATACCACTAGGGTCAATCAGTAGCTCATTTATGTTAATAACTTAAAAAATTTATCTGGAATACTTGCAGTAATTTTCTAGATAACCAAGTATATTTTGTTTTGCAATTTAGGTCAGTTTTTAGTCTTTAACTTGTAGTTGTATCTGGAGATATTTTCTGAGCTGTCATCTTCAGATATGAGTAAGAAGCATAATATCTAATGTGGTTGACATTTGAATCTAACATCGACTATCTTTGTATCAATGGTGAGCATATTATTTTCAATTAAATGTTATGTGCTATATAAGAATAAAATAAAATATTATCTTTCTTCAAGCATCTTAGAGTTATAAAAACCACATGTGAAGAGATGTTAGATAACATGAAAGTTTTACTAAACATGCAACATTATTAAATGCTAAATGACAGTGTAGCATAAATTTGTAGCATGGAGCTAATATTTCACAGTTTATCTAGGAATTATCTCTGGAGAGTATGAAGTTTCTTAATATCTGTCAAAAATATAACGGATGTTGGAAAATATGTTTGTTTACAAATAAGTTGTGTGTGTCAAGGCATTTTGTAGGTTTGTCATTTGATAGAGGAACTCTTGAATTGGTGGAAGGAAGAATTCCGTAGTCTTCTAAACCTGGTTCTTGTTTTCTATGTCCTGGGCTTGAATAATGAGATATAGGGGCAGTGGCTTCACAACGATTATGGGAAAGTGTAGAGGAGACGACCTCAGTTCCTGAGAGTTTGTGCTAGAACAGCCTTCTCAGGTGCTCTGATTGAACTGAGTGACAACACTGCAAGAGAACACGGTGACAGGGTCTGTCCTGAGCCATTGAGGATGGTACTTTATGGCTTACAAGTGTCTTCAGGTGACACAGCCTAAAAATTCTGGAAAATGGGTCAAAGTGAGAGAATGGGAGGATGAGAACCAGTGCTTTCCCCATCCCGTGAGTCAGCTGCTCCTTCAATCTTTAAGAAGAGCAGATGAACTAGTAAAGTGAACACATCAAGCAATACTTCCAGCTGTAGACAAGCTTTTCATAAACCTTTGTTTAATCGTCTATTTTAACCAACTGAAGAGAAACAAACAAATAAATCACAGGGCCAGGTGTGGTGACTCATGCCTGTTATCCCAGAACTTTGGGAAGCTGAGGCAGGAGGACCCCTTGAGCTCATGCATTTGAGACAAGCCTGGGCAATAATCCATTTCTATAGGAATAATCCATTTCTACAAAAACTTTTAAAAAATAGCTGGGTATGGTGGCGTGCACCTGTGGTCCCAGCTACTTGGGAGGCTGAAGTGGGAGGATCACTTAAGCCCAGCGGTAGAGGCTGCAGTGAGCCATGATGCTCCCAATGCACTCCAGCCTGGGTGACAGAGTGAGATCCTGTCCCAAATAAAATAAAATAAGAGAAGTTTCTCTCAATGTATAGCAAACACAAATATCAAAGTACACTGGGTGGCAGAAGGGTGATTATAGAGGAGGTACTTGAGCTGCAAGATAGACAAGAACTAAAGGTGGAAAGGAAGGAAGCCCCTGAAAGAGAACAGGTGTGGAGACATCCGAGACTCTCAGATTCTACGTCATTCTCCACATCTCACAGCAGGGGGAGACTGATTCTGGAGACATTACCCAAGCTGCTCAAGCAACCCACTCAATCCGCAACTGAGCGGGGTCTAAAACGCAGGGCTTTCCACTCCTCACTCTGCATTCCTTCTTCCACCAGCTCTTCTTATCTCTCCAGTGGCTCAATGCTTGGGCCCAGATTAACACCACAGGAAGGTTATGCACCTTGGTACGCATTACAAGTACTGGAGTAGAGCGCAGGTGCATTACACCATCTGATATGAAGTAAATATGTGGTATCAATGAAAGCTTGTGGACAATAAAATTAGGAGTGTTTGAAATACAGATGTTCTTGGACTTATGAAGGGGTTATGTCCCAATAAACTCATCGTAAGTTGACAATATTGTCAGTAAGAAACACACTCAATACACTTAACCTATGGAACGTTACAGCTTAGCGTGGCTTACCTTAAACCTCAGAGCACTTACCTTAGGCTGCAGTTGGGCAAAATCATCCAACACTACTACCTAGTTTCAGAAGGTTTTGCATAAGAACCAGCTATGTCTGGGAGTAGCATCATGAGAAGCAGGCCCCTTAGGCTCTTAATTTAGATCAATGACAATTAGAAGACCTAACTCTTAAGGATAAGGGCTAAAAAGGGTTTAACTCTTGTTTGTTTATTCTGTTTTTTTTTCTTAAGACAAATGTTTTAGAACAAAAGCATAGGTTCTTCAGCAAATATGGGCATTTGTGTATTACAATTCCTTAAACTCTGTGTGCACGTTCTGTGGTTTTTGTTCATATTATGTATTTCATTAAAATACTTTTTAAAAGCAACTGATTTTTTTTTTTCTGAACGTAGCATTATTTTTCAAATCGCGTGTGTTAACAGTGCCATAATCCCAGGAGGAAAGTGCTATTTGCAGCACCTACCAAGCCGGGGGTCCTCAGGCACTGGGTTGATGTATTTACTGAACTCAGAAACAGACATCTTTTGATGTAAGATGAAAGAGGTTAGCCCACATCGTGATAAATGTTCACTTCTCAAACTATTTATAAACAGGGAAATACCAGGCCTCCTACATGGCAGTCCAGGCAAAAGAGCCTAAAGAATATTTGGGATAAACACAGCAGGTGTTTATGTAATGACTCATCTTGTCCCAAGGTCACTGAGAAAAGGGCTCCCATTGCTGCCAGCATGGTGTGAGACCTGCGGCACAGTGTCAATGGCAATTGGGGTACTGGCTGCACCACAACAGTGCATAACCCATGGCCTCGGTGAGCTTCCTCTTACTCAACAGCAAAACTGCGATCACAAGTAGACTCCGCTTCTCAAGCCATTAGCCAGTGTCTAGCACAGAGTGAGGACTCAAACAATGCTGATTACCCTGTCAGGAATTATTTGCCGAAACACCACTGAGATCTCTATTGCATATTCTTGGAAACAACGTTGTCATATTAAACACATAGGGTGATTTTAGAAACACTTTCTTATGCAAAATGCCACTTTATTTGACTAGGTTAAAGCATAAATTGTCAGAATATTATATTGACTCTGAGATACTTATGGTATCAGGAGGGCACAGCAGTTTAGGGAGGCGGGATAGCAACGTACGTCCTCATGGAGAGAAACGTGAATGGATTTGAAGGGGATTTCTGGATTCGGATTAGCAGAAGAGACTCTGGCGAGAGCGGACAGTAGGAGGAGCCGCAGCTGGATTGCAGACTTTTCTTTTTCATCGTTGGATGTGTGGATTTGGGTCAGCGCAGGTGGGAACGCTCAGATCCACATCCAGTCTGGAGAGGTCCATTTCAGGCCCTGGGGCAGGGCACACAGAGAGACTGCTCACGTGACCCAGACACGCTCCACTCTTAGCACTTCCAAAGCTCCGAGTATTTCAGAGGTGAGATGCAATTTACGCCCAGTAGAAAGGACATGATGGCTATTGTTCTCTCAGGATCTAGAGTCAAAGTTCATAACCCTCAGCATAAATTTCCAGAGTCATTTCCAAAGCAAATTTCTGATAGGATTCTTGCGGTAGGATGACATCACAGGAATTCAACAAGGGAATTTCTGATAGCATAAACCCAGGAAGTTAGGCATAGAGACAGAAATGAATGAGAGACAGCAAGGAAGTCATTGAATGAAATAACCCAGATGCCAGCTGAGACCCCTCATCTTTTATACATTTGCTATGCTGGGTTTTAATCCCAGGTTCATGGTCTGTGGCAGCTAAATGTAGTCTAAATTGTGTGTGTGTATGTGTGTGTGTGTGTGTGTGTATGTGTATGTGTTTGTGTGTGTGTGTGTGTTTGTGTCTTTCCTGAATTTCTAGGGAGAAATGCCCTCATGGTCCCAGGCTCAAGAGAATGTTAGACTCATGTTCAAATTTTAATTACTCAATCTTTCAGTCGAGAATAATTTTCAGAATCTCCTGGGTGTGAGGCACCTCTAGGATAGAAGTCCTGTTGGGTTAAAGGAAAGAACAAGTTGCATGCGCAGATTTTAACTCCAGAAACTTTAGCGAAGATGATTTCATAAATGCTCATGCCTTCCAATAAATAATTGTGTAAATATTTTTGAACATGAAAAATCTGCTATACGGTTCACCATAGAGCATTTTCCATAAGCTATATAGTGAACGACCAGTATATAGGTGAAAAGAGAAAGACTTTTTTTTTTTTTTTTTTTTTTTTTGTTTGGAGAAGGAGCTCGCTCTGTCACCCAGGGCTGGGAGTGCAGTGGAGATCTCAGCTCACTGCAACTCCGCCTTCCCGGGTTTACGCATTCTCCTGGCCTCAGGGTCTCCCGAGTAGCTGGGGAACTACAGGGCGCCCGCCACCTCGGCCGCCGGCTATTTTTATGTATTTTTTAGTAGAGACGCGGGGTTCTTCACCGGTGTCTAGCCAGGATGGGGTCTCGATCTCCTGACCTCGCTGATCCGGCCCGCCCTCGGGCCTCCCAAAGTGCTGGATTTACAGGGCTCTGAGCCACCATTACATTAACAAGAAGACTAAAGGAATGCTTATTTTTTTTGAAACGTCACCTACAGTGAAGCCTGTGTCCCTGTGTGAAATGGTATAATGTGTATGGCTGATGCATTGGACATTGATGTAAGTTAAAACAAATGCAAAATCATAGGCTATCAGAGCATAAGTTGACTTTATACACTATCTAATTCAATTTCTAAATCAAGACAAATAAAATTTGAGGGAATTTATCGCCGATAGACATGTCGAGCAAGGGATGTTAGAAAACATTCTTCAGAAACAAAGAAAAAGTTATAGTTCAGAAACCCAAATCTACAGGAAGAAAGGAAGAGAGTGAGAGACTAAATAAAGATAAACTAGCAAAGCAATAAGAGAATAAGTGACAACACAGGCCTAATGCACAATGAATAATGAAATCAGAGTTCCATGTAAGGCACACACACACACACACTCACACACACACACACATCACTAAGAGGAGACAGTATTTCCACTTTTGCATGTGAACACTGAGGTTTAGGGGTTTTAACTAATTTCCAGAGGTCACACTGTGATATCTAATGGAGCCAAGGAAAGGCTGCCCAGCTCCTAAGATAACAGACTTTTGATCTATATATAATGTCATATGCTGACAGCATATCATTGAGTTCAGTAAGAACTCAAGTAAGAATCCAGTGATTTGGAGAAATCCAGTTGCTGCATAAGCTAAAACACAGAATAATAAATTTTCCAGTTCAGAAATGTTGCTAGGATCATTTAGTCTTGTTACCAACACAAGTTTGCCAGAGATTCCTAATTGACCCCATGTTTTTAAAATGTGCTTGCGTGACTTTGGTTAGAACACAGATTTCACACACCCAGCTCAGGCAAGTCTTCTGTGCAATGCTGGGCTCAGACTTCCCCCAACAGCATCTTGGCCTTTTCTTACTGCAGCACTAGAAACCGGTTTCTTTCACTACCTTGGACGTGTAGCTGTTTTTATGTTTGTTGCTTTCGTTGTTTAATGTTTACCTGTGAAGAAAGAGAGAGTGCAAGTACTTATATCTTTATAAAATTGACTGAAAATTTAATTAAACTAAATCAAACTGAATTTTACTTAATAGAGGAGGGAGCAACTCACCTGGTTCTCCCTAGGATTTAATATGCAAGATATTTTATAGGAAATCTAATCAAAGTTTATGGTCAAATTCCGATCACAGGCAGAAGTCATGAGTGGGTTACCTTGCTTCTGGACCATATTTTACATTTTAGGTGTAGTAGCTGGAATGGACTCAGCAGCAGTAAAATTAACATGTAATGAGCACATTGTGCATGGTTATAAAAATCTGAACGTTTATGTCACCTTGTGCTTCAGAAAAGAAGACCTAGGTATTGTCACAATACTTAATATATAACTTTAAAAGCAAACATTTGGGGATCCCTGCAGTGAAAATCACAGGGTAATTTCCAATGTTTAAACTCTACTGAAATCCTAAAAAATAAAATAATATTGTGAAACTCTGTTCATATGTTTCAAAAGAAACAGGGTCTGTTGCTGCCATTTGTTTGATAGGCTGTGCCTGGTAGTGTCACCCTTTGCCAGACAATTATGTCATCTGAATATATTGTCTCTTCTGGCTCATCACAGCCAGGAATTCTAAGCACTTAAGATTTCATAACTGGCAGTTAGGACCCAATATTAGTCCATTTTCGCACTGCTAAAAAGCAATGTCTGAGACTGTGTAATGTTTAAAGAAAAGAGATTTCACTGACTCACGGTTCTGCAGATTGTAAAGGAAGTATAGCAACTTCTGTTTCTGGGGAGACCTCAGAAAGCTTCCAATCATGGTGGAAGGCAAAGGGGGAACCAGCCCAGAGCAGGAGGAAGAGAGAGGAGGAGTGCCACACACTTAAACAACCAGATCTCACAAGAACCCACCATCTCCATGGCAGCACCAGGGGGATGATGTTACACCATGAGAAACCACACCCGTGATGCAGTCACCTCCCACCAGGCCTCACCTCCAACATGGGAGACTACCATTCAACATGGCATTTGAGCAGGAACACAGATCCAAACCATATCAGGCCCTAGGGTGGCAAGGCAGAGTACTAAACATGTCGGTAACATCTCTTTGGTCACTCTGCTGTCTGCTCTTCCTGGTTCCAGGCCCTCCGGCTGGCCCTTGCCAAACTCATTCTCACTCGCACATCCAAAAATTAGATTGTGCTCCTCTCTTGCTCATACTCTTGCCAATGACTTTCCATACATTAGAGGGTGATTCATTGGTTCTATGGACTTGTACATCCTCATCCTCTTGCACCTCACACCCCGGAACATTCTCATCCTTTTCTTATTCATCTCTGAGTCTGCCATGCTCTTTCCAGAAACAGTGCTATGAAGTCTGCAATTGATGGTATCTTCTTGCTTTCAAAATCTGTTGGGATTCCAATGCTCTTCAAGGTTCAGCCGACAGGTGACTTCTATGTGACCTCCTTCAGCACGACTGATGCCTGGACTGTCCCTTCCTCTAAGTTTCTGCCATGTTTTGGTGGCATGGCTATGATAGCAGGCAGCAAGCAATTATTCACCAACACCTCCGTCTTTCTCCCAGGATGGTCATCTCCCTCCCAGGATGGTCATCTCCTTATTGTTAGCAACAAGGCTTTATGGAATTTCTGCCCAGAAGCTCAGGATTGCTCAGAGTACAGTAAAGGCAAGATTTGATTTCTTTGTGAAAGTTTTGTATACTCCAGAAGCCTGAACTAAGGAGGCCAGAGGATTGTTAGGAGAGAACATTGACCTGTACTTGGTGGACTGAAATACTGAAATTTGTCTACAGAGCATGGAGTTGAATACAGACTCACGGTTGCCTGGAATTGTGGCTGATTACTGGCCTTCAGACCATTGGTTCGTCTACAAACCAGGGGCATTTTCTACAACTTGGGACCATTCTCCTAGGTCCTTTGTATATAAATTATATTCATTTTTATTTGTATTTATATGCTGCCCTGTGTATATAAATTATTTGAAGTTTTTAGCATAAAAAACAAACTAAAACAAAAAAACTAAACAACAGAAAAACTATTTTCTTAAAGGATGTTTGCTTCTCTGAGCTTAAAGTGGAGAGAGAAATTTGACCAGGTCTATGACGAAGTCATGGATACAAAGAATAAAAGGTGATTCTCATATCCGTAGAAAAACGTTATGGCTGTGGTAGTGATGGTGTAAGTGGGAAGAACAGCTCTAACTATCAGGGTCTACACCTCTAGCAGCAAGAAGACTCCTCCTACCTGCCTCAGCAGCCTCAGCAGGGACCACGTCTACATCGTAAAGTCAGCAGCAGCACGTGTGTCAACATCAACAGCAGGGACAACGGAGGACACTGGGAGTTGCTCAGGAGTCTCCCATGCCTGGAGATCCCTGTGGCTGCTGCAGGACCGTGGTGTAGCTCAGGGATTCAGAACGACACTGATTGAGTGAAGGGCAGCCTTCCTACTCGTAAGCAAAGGCAGCTAAGTCTCGGGTGAGAGAACTACCAGAGACGGCAACAGCTGTGTGGAATGGGAGTGACTATAGAGTGGTGATTTTCTTGCCTCTGGTGTTGTGGGAAGCAGGGAACTGTGCTTGTGGGGCTGCTAGGAGCACCACTCTTTGTTGCAGATGCAACAGGCACGTCAGGGTGTTGCAGCCGGTCAGTGCTCAATGGAAGTAGCTGTGTGGGAGGCCAATGGTGGCCTCTTTCAGCAAAAAGACTTTAGGCGTGTAGATTATCCATATCCCTAATGGGCTTTAGAAACTGACTCAAAATTCCACCACAACCTTAATAAAGCTTGCTTCTAGTTGGCTCTGTCATGTGGATGCCACCTTCACGATGACAGGAGCCATGTCGGTCTCCAGGTGCTGCACTCAGAAGGTGGACATGGCCACACGGTCTGCACCTGTTAACTCCAGAATACTTTAAAAGTGCTTTGCTCTAGAGGCAGCCTCATTTAAGCAGTTCTTCTTCATTCACGGCCATCACTTAGTCTAAACATCGATAAGGAAAAGAAAGGGTTCTGGATTTCAGCTCTTGTTAACACAGCAAGATGGGTGAGCCAGGGCTGCCATCACTTAGTCTAAATATTGATGAGGAAAGGAAAGGGTTCTGGGTTCCATCTCTTGTTAATGCAGCAAGATGGGTGAGCCAGGGCTGCTGGAGGGAGGTGGCTCTGTGATTAACCTCCAGAGGAAGTAAATCCCGGTCCCACTCCTCACACACCTCAGAGTGTCACCTCCCTGTCACCTGTGTCCAGGTGTCATCCTGCAGCCACCCCAGTTAGCCTTTGTCCAGTGGGCCATGAAACGATGGTAGCTTTGAGCAATAGGGTCTGACAATTCTAGTTCCGTTGACATTTGAAAACATGAAACGAAAAAACACTAAGAAATTATAGAAAAGCAGGAAATAAGTCTGGAGAATGTTGTGCTACATAGCAAATATTCATGCCATTTATTTCTTTCTTATCACCCTGCCCAATTACTAGAACAGATGGAAGGATGGGACATTAATGGAATGAAAGTTTAAAACAAATCAAATTATTTTTAAAAACTTCGCTGAAGTAGCAATAATGGATATACCGATTATATGGCAATAAAGGGCCACTGAGACAAGTTTCCTGTGGTTTTTATGCAGTTACATACTCTGGGCTAAGTGGAGGCGGGAGTGGCTTATGTCACTTACCTTTGGTCTACAGAGAGTAACCTCTGCAGCCTGGACACTACTTATTCTGATGAAACACACACCTTGCTGTGTGCAGAAGGCAGGTCTAGCTGAGTCACACACCTGTTATACCATCGCAATAACTTGCTTCTCGTGGTGGGCCTCTGTGTAGGTAAACAAGGAAGAAACAAGCATGGCAGCAAATAAGCAAACAATCAACGCTATCTGGGGAGGGTGGAAAGATGTCAAAGCCAAATGGACCTTATCTGGCTATTATTTAGAAAGAGAGGATGCAGACTTTGTGTAAAATAGGCTCATTCTCTACCAGCAACACTTATTTATGAAAAACTTGTAACATTCACGAAATCTACAGGTCTGAAGAATGGAAAGCCAATGTCGAAAGAATCAGGTCAGATACCCAAATTATTCGAGAAAAATTTAAGGTATTATAAGGCTATAAATAAATTTACATCAAAATCCAACAAGTTCCCTATTTAGCAGCTAACACTAAGTGAGCGCCCACCATCTGCCAGACACTATCCTAAGCAGTTTAATGCATTTAACTTCATGTAATACTCGCCACAGCTCTGAGGAAAGTACTGGTATTCCAAACTGTTTATCAGTGAAACAAGTGAGACTCCAGATGATTTAATAAGCTTTCTCAAGACCATCCCGTAGCAAACAATGGAACCTGGATTCAAACGCAGTGACCTGTTCACAGATCTTGGTCTTTTTGTGATTATGAAAAATTGCCTGAATAAAACCATGTTTAACACCTTCTGATTAGGGGCTATGAAATGTAATTATAACTCTGGTTTCTGCCTTGAAAGAGGTTGCTAGTGTTTCAGGATATCCAAGTCTGTCATCTATCCATCTGACTATCTATCTATCTATCTATCTATCTATCTATCTATCTATCTATCTAAATCCATCCATCTAATCTATCCTCTATGAGCTGTGTATGTAGCTAGCTATCAATAAATCTATATATCTGTAAAAAAATATACATATAGAAAAAATACATAGGTATCTATCTATCTATCCATCTAATCTATCCTCTATGAGCTGTGTATGTAGCTATCAATAAATCTATGTATCTGTATAAAAATATATACACATATAGAAAATATATGTAGGTATCTATCAATCATTCATCTATCTATCCATCCACTTGTCCACTTATCTAATCTATCATCTATCCATCATCTTTCTAGCTAGCTATCCATAAATCTATATATCTGTATGTAAATATATGTAGATAAACATATAGAATATGTATAAGTATCATTTATGTATCTGTGTCTCCACTTATCTATCATCTATCTGTAGATAGGTATCACTCTATCTAATAAATTATTTATCTATCATCTATCTAGCCAGCTAGCCATTGTTCAAAGAAAGTATATATCGTTTCACCAGTATACGAGATTGCACCAAATGCAGGAACATATATAGGTAATATCCGGTGTCATCTATGTATTCATCTGTCCATCTGTCTAGAGTGACAGGTTTGTGTAGCAGTAGAGAGATTGATCTGGTTCTAGATCTGCACAGATGTGGGGCCATGCAAAGCGTCTCACACTATAAGCAGCAGCCCACTGCAGTGAACAAGAGCACACTGTGGACCTGTTTGCATGGCTTTTGATCCCAGCCTGACCACATGATGATGCAATGACTTTGGATGGCTCATCTCACCTCCTGACCCGACTTTCTGCACTCTAGAGTGAGGGCAGAGCTCACACGCTTGCTGTGGGTTAAATGCTCTATGGGAACAAAGTCTTTCAGAGATGGTCCTGCTCATTGTGCTGTGCTTGGGCCTCCAGTCACAGAGAGGAGGGAAGGGAGAAGGCAGGGGGAAGGCCTCGGCCAGAAGCCGGAGGGCAGCTGGGATGTGAGGATGCTCAGGATGTGGGGAATAGGGAGGAAGTGGTGGAAAGGTTGGCAAAGGACACTTCGAGGACCCATACAGGACCCACTGAGCATGGCGTGGCAGTGGAACAGAATACCCCCACTGCCTAGAAACAGGGATTTTGTACGGGCTGGGGGAAAGATTTTATGACTTGGATTAAATTTTCTTCCTGAATCTCCTTCCAAAAGTTCCCTCATCTCTGTCTGGAGACTGATCAATCCATCTGTGGAGACAGACTCTGCCCAGGTAGTTTGTGCTTTTGTTACAGCTTCCTGGGAACTCAGAGGGTCTGTCCACTGCGGTGATGCGAGGCTGGGCATTGCTTCCCGGTCGGGAGGATGTTTTTAAACAGCCTCACATTTCTGTGTCCCTGTCGGCTCAGGTCATATCAGCATCTGCCAGCTCTCTTGGTGTATGTTGTTGAAACGAGAGACAGAAAGTAGACTTGGAGATCCATGATTTCGCCCATTTAGTTCACCTGTGCCCTTTTAAAACAGTGGAACAATGACTTAGCGAACCATGCCAGGGTCCTGGAAAATCAGACATCCAGCCTGTTCAACAACTTTCATTATCCCACAAACAGCGAGGAAACCGACTGCATGTCTGTCACCCAGCCACTCACAAGTGCAGCTGAGACTTTGACGGTGTTCATTTCACTGTAGGTGTCTGATAAAGAAAAAGATAACGATCCACTCTTCCGACCGCTTCTCAGTCCTGCTGTCCTGCTGTGAGGACCGATGCTTTCTCCTTGGCTTGAGTTCACTGTCCTCACCCATGTCCCGCGGGCTGATCCAGTGCTTTCTTTATTCCCATCTCACACCATGAGCAAAGGTGAAATGATCAAGAGTGAGCCTCCTCCCAAGGGGTCAACTGTCAAAATACACCCAGCCACAGAAACAGATATCTGTATGTACCAAAGAAAGTAAAGCATAAGACTAAAAAGGGCAATGGGTTGGGGTGCTGCCCTGTATATAATGAAAAAATCGAATAATATCCATGGTTCCAATAAAAGCACCTCCTGTTGATCACAAAATGACCTGAACTACCAGTTTGCAAATTTCTTAAGAAAATTATCAAGCCTCAAATTTTATATTTTAATCTTAGGATGGTGCTGAACATGGAGATTGGTGCTAACGCTGGCATTTATTACACTGGTTATTGTTCAAATTAAATCGCATGGGATTTAATTTAAGCAATGAAATGAGAAACATGTTATCCAGCATTAATTCAGGAGATATTGATTAATTACCTGTGGCTTTGATATGCAGTTATCTTGTTAGTGTGCTGAGCAGGTACCTAGATAGCAGTCATCGTTCTCATTGCCTTGCACGTGAAGAAACAAAAATGTACCTGATTGCTGGACATGGGGCACATATGGGCAATAGCAGTCCCTCCGGCCAGGATATGGAGCACGCTGAAACTACGTTCTCAGAGTCTGCTTTTTCTCTCTTTGTAAATTTGTCTAGACAAAGGAAATGAATGCACTGAGGGTTGAATGTAAATATCGTATTCAATTGTCAACTTTATTTCTTAGAGTATGTTTAAAGTTTCTGTCATTCTGCCCTGAGTCTTGTTATGTGGGTCACGCTCTGGTGTTTCATCACTCCTGAGTCTGTTGACAAATATCTGGGCAGCTGCCTCCGTCCCCAGGCCATGTTCCTCTTCCTTTGTTTGCTTTTCACACTTGCAGCCTCCTATCTCCTTGGATTCGGCACATCCACTGAGACACTTGGCCTAGATTAGAGCTGACCACGTTCAGTTCAAATCGGGAACAAGGAGAAGTGTGGATGTGAAGCTGGAGTCCACTAGGTCTGCTTTAAACAGGTTGTGTTTGCATGGTGTCAGGGAGAGACCCAGCTGGACTATCGCATATAGATCGTATCACTTTATAGAATAACTTAATTAATTAAACACTTTTATAGGAAATACGTAACAGGCCTTATAATTTGCTGAGTGCTGCAGACTGAAGGAGTACTAAAGTCATTGCAATATAGATGCTATGTAAATATTTGTATAAATACATGGTTTCTTCATATATATTACCTTACGGACCCGTCATCCAAATATCCTGATGAAATGCCTTGTTTTGTTTCCCCATCCAATTCTGACTTAACCATCACCCGTAACTGTTAGACGCTCTCACTTTTCTCTAGTTCTCTCACTTTCTTGCCCACACTTTCCTTAATCATGGAGCAGTCACCTTACAGGTGCAAATAATAGTGCCAGGTGTAGTTGGGTACTTTGGAGAATTAGTTCAATGAAGAATTAGACAAGTATTCAACATAATCACAATACTTATGAAAAAAATAATTTTTAAATCTGTTTTTTTGAAGATTGTAACTCATTCCCCCACTAATGTCATATACCAGCGTGGAAAAATGTGGAAAGAAGAAAGGAAACTGAAGTAGTTGTAAAACAGTGTCACATTTTGCGTCAAACAGGAGTGCTTTGAGTATCTTTTTCATCCTTAAGTCTAATCCTGGAAGTTAAAGTATTCACACATATGTAAATCATAACTAAGAAGTACCTATTATTTCTCTGTATTGAGAAGGTATGTCTTCTGCTTTGTTACTGTGTTACACTATGATTTAGCATTTAATATTTAAGCCACTCCAGCACTTAGAGTAAAGCTCCATTTGGATATACTTTGCGTTTTTTCTTTGATATGCTGTTGTATTCTATTCACTGTCTGACTTAGCAATTTTACCCTAACATACATACAAGGGATTGGTTTATTATTTTCTTTTGCCTTTTCATTTTTTTAAGTTTAGTATTAAATATTTTTCTGAAATCCTGAAGAAAATTAGAAGTTCTCTCTTTGAACTATGTACTGGAGCACTTTAAAAAACATCTATCCGTTTTCTTAAAGGACTGAAAAAAGTTTCTGACAATTACAGGGTGGGAACATTTTAGGGGTAGTGCTATGACATAAACTTTAAAAGATCTTAATAATTACTTTGTTGAAATTTTTTTTATGTCTTCTGGGATCAGTTTGCTAAATCACATTTCCCTTGAAAATATTCATGTCAAATAGATTTCCTAAGTTATTTGCAAGCCTATTATCACATTTAGTTTTTCAAGTTTGGTTAAATATTTGGACATTTACACTTGGCATACATTTAATTTATAAATTTAATATTATAAGTTTAATATTTCAAAAAACGGTTAACTTGATTTTGAAGTTATATTGAACTTGAAAATATAAACATCTTATAAATGCCTAGCATTTAATTAAAAAATTAGGAAATTATAGAAGGAAAATATGACCCCCAAACAGGACAAAACTCTAGCCACTAGGAACTGATGCAGGAATTATAGAAACCATGAAGTCAGCACATGCGCACTTTAAAGTAACTGCTGCAACTGTCATCAAATATTAAAAGAACATTTTTAAAAAGTTCTTTTAATCTAGCAGTTGTCATCCAGATACCATGCAATAAAAATAACTCAGATAAATTTAAGATGCCATATTCCTGGAATTCAACTCTTAAAAAATTAAACTCTTAAAAAAATTAACAGGGAGAAATATAGCTTAGACACACATTACATAATCTGTTAATTTACAAATACAAATATATGTGTCCAATAAATAAGCATATTAATCCTCAATATTATTGAAGCATTTTAGCCAAATTCTAATGATATCATATATTCACAATATTTTGTAATTCGTAGGTCACCCAGATGTCTTAAAATATTTTGATATAAAAATATATTTATTTTCACCTTATGTTTGATAACAGAATCTACATGAAGAATCAGAGTTTATGATGTTGTTCTAATACTTATTCTGAATTTTTTATATCCAAATGCTGGTTTCAAATTTCAGTCTTCCAAGTGTATTATTTCAGATTCTTCTTGCCCAAACTTAAGACTATTAGTCTCAACTAACATGATTCCAAATTTCATCACACCATTCAAGGAGTTCTCAGCCATTGCCCGCAGAAGCACTGTGGAACTACCTTGAAATACCCCATTCTTGCTGGTGATAATCTTCTTTTTAATGACAATAACTTAATCAACCTAACGAATCCTCCCCACAAAATAAATTTGTTCAACAACTAGAGACTTTTATGTGACCAGGAATCTTATCTATGTTTCTGTATTCTAAAGAGTTGTGATAAAAACATAGAAGAATGTGTGAAATATTCAGCAAATGAGGATCTAAGAGGAAGAATAATGCCTCCCCTTTCCTGGCTTCAGTTCGATTTGGTCCACATTTTATTTAATTATTTATTTATTTATTCTGAGATGAAGTCTTACTCTGTCGCCCAGGCTGGAGTGCAGTGGTGCGATCTCGGCTCACTGCAACCTCTGCCTCTCTGGTTCAAGCGATTATCCTGCCTCAGCCTCCTGAAAAGTAGCTGGGATTACAGGTTTGCACCACCACGCCCAGCTAATTTTTGTATTTCTGGTAGAGACACGGTTTCACCATATTAGTCAGGATTGTCTCGATCTCCTAACTTCGTGATCCACCCACCTCAGCCTCCCAATGGCTAATTTTTATATTTTTGTAGAGACAGGGTTTTGCCACGTTGGCCAGGCTGGTCTTGAACTCCTGAACTCAGGTGATCCTCCTGCCTCAGCCTCCCAAAGTGCTGAGATTACAGGTGTAACCCACCCCACCCAGCCTACTCCACATTTTAAATAGATTTTGGATTCCAGATGTATGTACTTGGTCTTAGTTCCCAAAATGCTGGGATTACAAGCATGACCTACCGGCACTCTGTCTACTCTACATTTTTTTTTTTTTTTTTTTTTGAGACGGAGTCTCGCTCTGTCGCCCAGGCTGGAGTGCAGTGGCCGGATCTCAGCTCACCGCAAGCTCCGCCTCCCGGGTTCTCGCCATTCTCCTGCCTCAGCCTCTGGAGTAGCTGGGACTACAGACGCTGCCACCTCGCCCAGCTAGTTTTTTATATATTTTAGTGGAGACGGGGTTTCACCGGGTTAGCCAAGATGGTCTCGATCTCCTGACCTCGTGATCCACCCGTCTTGGCCTCCCAAAGTGCTGTCTACTCTACATTTTAAATAGATTTTGGATTCAAGATGTATATACTTTGTCTTAGTTCCTGATTTTCCCAACAATATCTGAAGCAGATATTCTTAAATAGTTTTTTTCATATTAACTCCGTTTTGAAAATGTTTAAGTTTAAATATATACTGAATATAATTTAAAAATTCAGACACTGACGTTACTGAAATAGCATCTTACATTACAAAGCTGTAAGGAAGCTATATTATCTTTTAATGTATAATGTGATTATATATTAAGGGAATGGGTAAATATTAAATTCAATAATTTATATATTTTTAAAATATATTAAGGGAAAGAGATACGAGATTAAAAGTTTATAAGGCTAATACTTTTTCTCGAATTGTGAAATCAAATTTCCTCAGCGGTCCATAGAAAATGAAAAATAACTTTGTTTACTTGTATTTTATGTACATTTGGTAAATAAATATGCTTCAATTCATGCCTCTAAAGCTCATCAAACTATTAATTTAAAATATACTACAGCTGCATATTGGAATAACAGCAAATTTTAGAATTACTCGGAAGACAGTCTTGCCATGGTCAAGATTATTTATAAAATTAAGGTGTATAAAACAATTTAAAATATTTTGGGCCATTGATATAACTGACGATATTATGGGTGACACAAAATCAATCTTTGAAAAACTGCTGCACTAGATGGGAAGTTATTTCTCTGGAGACTGTAGCTCAGGTGTGTGTCAATAACTCTGTTTCGATCACAGAACACGGCTGAGACGAAGATCATGGGCATGTGTGTGTGTGCGTGAGACAGTGTGGGTGTGCGTGTGTGCACATGTGTGGGAGAGCATGTGAGGGCACACCTATACCTGTCGGTGTGTATGTGGCAAGGGTGCACACGTATGCATGTGTGTACGTCTGTGAGACTGTGATTGTGTGGTGTGCATGTGAGTGTGATCACACACATGTATGACGGTGTGTGTGTGAGTGTGTGAGCACATGCGTGTGCACCTGGGAGTGTGTGAGAGTGTGTGATTGTGTGTGAGAGTGTGAGTGTGTTATGAGTGTCTGAAAACAGGCAGCAGGGGATGTATGCAGAAGATGATTGTAAATGCATCTGAAAGCATTATGCACACTGAAACATTCATTTACTTATGTATTTATTTATTTATTGAGACGGAGTTTTGCTCTTGTTGCCCACGCTAGAGTGCAACGGCTGACCTCACCTCACGGCAACCTCAGCCTCCCGAGTAGCTGGGATTACAGGCACCAGCCACCATGCCCAGCTAAGTTTTGTATTTTTGTAGAGATCACATTTTCACCATAGTGGCCAGGCTGGTCTCGAACTCCTGAACTCAAGTAATCTGCCCGCCTCGGCCTCCCAAAGTGCTGTGATTACAATGTGAGCCACTGCACCCGGCTTGCATCCCCTCTTCAAAGACCCTTTGGAAACAACATGACAGCAATAGCACAGACAGACCGTGTCAGTAGGTTCTGCGTCAGGACTTCAGGACCACAGCAGTCTCATTGTTGTGGGTGGGCGAGGGGACAGGGAGTACCCACAGCCCGGACAGCTGATGCCAGGACTTGCGGGTGAAGGATGATGCTCAGACAGCATCTTCTTTGATACAGAATTCTTGGGCGATTTCTCCTCAACTGAGTTAATGCTTTACCCCTTGGTCTGGAGAATACTCACCAGTGGTGCTTGTGGCTGCAGCTTACCCTGAGATAACACTGCCACGAAATATCTCGCTTTTAGTATTTTTGCATCGCTCTAGTATACCGATTTTTGAAACAAATCACTCTATTTATAGCATTCTTTTTTTTTTTTTTGAGACGGAGTCTCTCTCTTGTTGCTCAGGCTGGAGTGCAATGGCGTGATCTTGGCTCACTGCAACCTCTGCCTCCCAGGTTCAAGCAATTCTCCTGCCTCAGCCTCCCAAGTATCTGGGATTACAGGCATGCACCACCACGCCTGGCTAATTTTGTGTTTTTAGTAGAGATGGGGTTTCTCGATGTTGGTCAGGCTGCTCTCGAACTCCCGACTTCGGGTGATCCGTCCACTTTGGCCTCCCAAAGTGGTGGGATTACAGGCGTGAGCCACCACACCCAGCTCACGGCATTCTATTTTTAGTACTGGTGTTTCCATTTACAAAACATAGTCATGCTCAATCACTGAAAATATCGAACCCTAGAAAACATAGCATTCCTACGCATGATGTTAACATCATTCTCCAACAGTTGTTGGCCGAAGATTCATTTGATGAATCCGATTTTTCCAAACTGGATGATTCTGATCATTCAGATGATTCTGATGTGAGTTCTGTTTAGAAATAATTCCAAGCGCAGTTTTTATATTTTATTTTCACACTGAAAATTAGTCAGCTGTGCGTCAGCCTCGGAGCACGTTTATGTAAAATTAAATGAGCACTGGCAGAGAGATGCACTTTTTTTTTTTTTAACAGGAAATTAAAAAGTTCTCAAGGGGAAATCTGTCCCATCTACATTTCTAATTCCAACAACACCTATGCATTCCGCTGCCTGTGCAAAGTACAGACCATCAATCTTTGTGGATTTACTCTTGCATGTTTAGTGTACCCGGTTTTATTCAACCAGTTCCAATCTCAGAAACGGGAAAGGATGCTAAAGTAGCAATTTTCTACAGTCGCTGATAGTTGTATCGCCTGGGGCTCTTTTTAATAAATTCTGGTATCTGGACCACGTCTCATGATGCTTTGGTTTCACACATCCGTGTGAGGTCCCGGCATTAGAACTTTCAAACTTAAACAAGTGTGTTTTAAGAGATTGCCAGGGGGTTAGGGGAGCCACAACTCTAGGAATTCTAACCCATACTTTGGATTCTCTTGTATTGACGACCATATCTCAAACCAGCCTGTCTTGCTTCCAGAGGTCTTAACCTTGTCTTCCATTTTTTAATGATGGCCATTCAATATTTTCCCTACTCCCTGTGTTTGAATCCCTGTGTTCGTAATATAAAATACCCCTTCCTTACACTGAAAATTGTTCTTATTTTTTCAGGGTTCTTGGAAGTTGAGATTCTCATAGAGATTTGGGGCCATGCTACCCGCTTCTCTTCCTCTCAGATGTCTATGACTTATCCACCTGTATTGCTCATCAGTGCCTTCTCCTTGACTCTGCATGGATTGTGCCTCCTTACTACCTACCCATTAAGGCAATCTATCCTTATTTTGAGCAAAGAGACTTCATGTCAATTCTTCATGGAATACATAATTCTTTTATTTGGAATCTTCCTTCCCATCTGTGTTATCTTCCAAATGTGGCTTTATCCTATTCAGGACCCAAGAGTTCATTTTCCCTCACTCTGGTAGGCAGCTGAGCTTCTACCACATTTGTGCCAACTTGTTCAATGAATGAGGCCATGACCAGGTGCGTCCAAGACATGGCAGTGGGAAGCACATCACACAAGCTCATGAAGAGCTATAGATGGTGCCATGGCAGCCACATAATGCTGCAAAATAGAGGGGCTCTGCTTATGAAATTGAAAGAATTTGTAAGTCTCGGTTTCCAGCAGAGAAGAACATCAAGGCATCGTATTCCAGTCTAATACTATTGTTTGTAAAAATCTCATGGATGGACAATATTCCTTAGTTAGGCAGTTAGACAAAATGGCTAGGGGTCTGTGTTCATTTCCATGTGTTTGCAAAACTATGTGCACCAAATTATAAACTTCTCATGTACGCATATGTAAACCTACAGAATGAGAGGCTGTTTGTAGCCTGTTTCTCTTCCTTCTCATTTTTCTCTTCTTCACATGCAACTCTTAGCCAGCCATAAAAATGAAATGGGGTTAAATCTAACAGTTGAACAAGTTGAAATTGTTTTAAAATAATGAGGTCAAATAATTATATTTCAAACAATAAAATCTGTATGAAAGGAGGCCATGTAAGAACTACAAACCTCAGAATGTCATTTTTAATTCTCTCTATGGAATTCTAAAGTAAACTGTATCTGTTATCTGCTTTGTGCCATGAAGTTAAAATCTAGGATTTTATGATTGCCAGCAAAATATTTTTCTCTGGTAATGCAAGAAAATGGGCAAAGGAACAATAAGCTGGGGAACTGAATTGGCATAATTCCCAATTTAATAACACAAATGTCTAGGGACATAAGAACTTACAGAATTTTGTCAGGTTGGGATTTATTTTCAATATAGAGAGAAAAGTAGTCCAGTGCAAAAACAGAACATTGTAAAATGAGAAGTTGAATCATTTTACAAGATGCAGAATATATTTATGTTTTCTGCTTTGCAGTTGGACAATAGAAGAACATTATCTCAATGATGTTAATGTATTTTATATCTAATCTATCTGATGACCAAACTCTAAGCTAACAAACGTGTTTATTCAACTAGTGGAATTCAAATCAGCTATATCTATTCATTGCTTTATCTGATTTTAAATTTCTTAACCCTTTTGGTGTTTAGGAAAAAAAGTGCAGCTGGCTGCCAGGAGTCACTAAAGTTTACATAAACATGCTCTGAGGCTGAAGCAAATCTGACTGATTTTCAGTGTGAAAATAAAATATAAAAACTGTTCTTGGAGTTATTTCTGAACAGAACTCACATCAGAGCCATCAGAATCATCTATTTCAGAAAAATCGAATTCAAATGAATCTTCAGGCAACAACCGTTCAAGAAGGATGTTAACATCCATGTAAGAATGCTACGTTTTCTAGTTTTCTAGGATTTGACGTTTTCAGTGATCAAGAATGATTATATTTTGTGAATGGAAATGCTGTTACCAAAAAAAGAATGCAATAAACAGAATGACGTCTTCTGTTTCCAAACTCGAGATGCTAGAGTGATGCAAAAACAATAATAAAACCGAGATATTTCATGGCAAAGTTATCTTGGGGTAGGCGCTGCAGGTGTAGCAGTGAATGATTTAGCTTAAGCCAAGTGGGCTTGTTCTTTCAATGTCCATAGCATGGCCAGTTGCGATCAGTTATCCAAGTCACAACTGGGGTGGCATAGAAGCCAACTCACGTCAGCAAGCTTCCAAGAGACAAGGTGGCTGTTCCCTCTGACTCCACCCTCGTTGATTTGGAGGGATCATATTCCATTTTCTTTCAGAACTTGCTTCATGCATAATGTGATTCCTTGGCGTCTGTTTAAGCCCAAATGCCTTGCTGTCCATATTTGCTCATTAATTAATCAAAACCACACAAAACAAAAAGGCAAAAGAAATCCTTAACTAAAAAAAAAAAACTTTACATTCCAATTTTAGAAATAAAAAAATTGAAAAAATGTCCACTTCTCAAAATGTTACTTTACATTTTAAAATATAAATGCTGAGAAAGCAAAACATTGTCCTTAATTTATACAAATTATTTGTGTATGGAAATGGTGTGACAGATACATTTCCTTTCCTTATAGTGGAGGAAGAGAATAAAATATGCCATGAATCATATTAACATCATATTAACATTTCCTGATTGTATACAGACTGGCGGAATACTATCTAGTTAATTTGCTCTCCTGCACTTTCCAGGAATATATATTATTATTTTTTTGTATATCAAGAATGAACATTTCTCAAATATATATATATTTATAATAATAGATATAAAATTAACATTAATATTATATTTTGTTTTATATATCTTAGTTATAATTTTTATATTTAATATAATATATATATTATAATATAACTTTTATATTTTAATATAAATATATTATATATTTTATATACTCATTTTATATATTTTATATATTATATATAATTATATATTTTAATTATAATTATATTTTTATATATATTAATTATATTATTATAGTAATATATTATATATTTATTCATTACATATAATATATAATATATGATTTTTCTACGCTCTATTTAATATATTCACATTATATACTTTTAATAATTATATATTCATACTTATATATAATATAATTATATATATATAATAAATATATACATATATAAACATATTAATTAATGTTATATTATATATATATATATATCTCAATATATATTATATATATTAATATACAATAATATAATATGTTAGTACAACTACCATGATATAATTAATGAATACATGGTAAATATAATTATTATTAAATTATAATCAATGAAATATAATATAATAAAAAGTATGTAAATATATAATAATATACTTATATATATGTATTATAATAATAATACTATAATCTTTAATTATAGTCATAATATACTAATATATAATGATATATAATTATTATATATATTAAATAATATATGTAAACATTATATATACACACACATATATTTGCTGCATTGCTTTACTGATTATTTCCTATCGCTAAAGTGATCAAGTAGTAAAATTCACACTTGACAATTTCTGGGACCGAATACCCACGGCGTTAACTTATCGCAGAAGTGGTGAATCGCAACACCTTCCAATGGAGGCTATTAGGGAGTCCTAAAGGGAGAGGTGCCCGCTCAACAGCCACCAGGCGTTGGCATGCAGGAATGAGTGCCGTGTCATCCAGAAAATTGATGTCTAAGTGAATCTCTCAACTTTGCACGTGCGTGGCATCCTCATGTGATCCAAATGGACCCATCTGAAATATTGAATCTGGCCAGTTGCCTTGCAGATTGCAACCCCTGCAAATAAGGCTGAAGTTTCAGAACCTCAGATCACTCCTTGTTCAAATTGTTCAAATTAAAACGGACTCACCGGTTTCTTGGGGAAGATCTCTACTTGCATCAATTCCACAGGAGAAAACATCCCTCTAGGGAGGATTTTAAAGTTGCAAATCCCCCTCATCCCCCCCCTTCCGTATTCATGCAGTGGGGTAACACTGAGGATTGTTTCACAAAAAGGTGGAAACTCTTCTCCACCTGTTGCATCCAGGTTGGTGAAGTGACTCACAGTAGCCAGACAAACATAACCAAGCGTGATTTCAAAAGCACACTGGAGCCTTCCCTCACTGTTCCTGGAACCCCGCTACTGCCTTGGGAAGCACCCCGTTCTAACCTGCTGGATGATTATATACATGTGTCCCCATCATCCCTTCACCCTAAAAGACAGCCTTCCAAACACCAGACACGCGGGTGCAGTCACCTAGATGATCCTGTTTCAGGGGACGCTCCAGCTATCCAGAGGTGCATGAGGGAGCCCAGATGTTTCCAGCCAAACTGGCCAAAGCCCAGTGAACTTCCCGGCTGACAGACAAAACCTTGAGCTAAAGGAAAAGTTGGTGTCTTAAGCCACTGAGATATGGGAGTGCGGGGATTTTAACGCAACAAAAGCTGCAGGTGCTTCACAATCCTAATGTAAAGCCACATCCAGAGTGTAGAAGAAACAGGCACGAGGGGTAAAGGGTGGCTACAGAAAATGCTCTTGGTGGGGTCCTTTTTCTCCATCACAGCTTCCTCAGTTGGTTCTTGTCATGGGTTTCCACTTTGAGGCAAAAAAACAAAAAAAATCAAAATTGCCAAATCAAAATTTGCCAGCTCTGTTCTGGGATAGTCAAGTATAAACGCGACTCAAGTCTGCCTGGCTGGGGCTTTGGTGGTGCTAGCTTTAGGTGAAACGTATAAACTGTAGCTGAAAAGGCAGTAGCCCTCTCTCTGGGAATTGGTGCTACCGTCCTTGCTTGCTGACAACAATTGGAAATACAAGTCTACAGGGAAAAGCAATGAGGAAACCTGTGTGTCTAAAATGTAAAAAATAAAATAAAATTGTACAACGTACCACAGAGAAAACAAAAACCAGAAACAGATCAAGAAAATATAAGAAAGCTTTAAAATATCCAATGAGGAAACCTGTGTGTCTAAAATGTAAAAGATAAAATAAAATTGTACAACGTACCACAGAGAAAACAAAAACCAGAAACAGATCAAGAAAATATAAGAAAGCTTTAAAATATCCCAAAGTGGTGAGATAATATTGGTAACATGAAATTTTAAAAACTAATTATAAACAAAAAAAACCCAATTATGAAAACTACTGGACAGCACATGCCGAACCGTGGCGATAAGCAAATCAGGGATAATTGCACTGAATAGCACAATAGATGCAGATTCCAAATGGATTTTCTAGCTGGAAGCTCTGTGGGGCTCAGCTCTACACCTGGCTTCCAGCCCCTGAACTTGTGAGCTCCATGGGAGCCTGACCTGCTCCTCCTTTGCTGACAGTCTACTGACAGGTCCACCTTCTGGGCCTGCTGCCATGTCTTATGCTTCTGAGATGTTTTTTGAGACGCTAACACTATTGCATTTTGTCTGCTGCTGTGTGTGGAGGGGAGTTTAGCATTAGGAGTGACTTCCCACACGATTCCCAGCTCCGTCTTCACTAAACGTGCAGCCTGACCCTGAGCCCTAGAAGACTGCGCTGGCATTTCCAACAAGCAGGCCACCTTCCAATTCTGTCTTGCTGCCAAATCAAATATAAATATTACCATGATAAATATATAACTAAATAATTTTTAAAAATAGTATTAAGGGGCCAGGCGCGGTGGCTCATGCCTGTAATCCCAGCACTTTGGGAGGCTGAGGCGGGCAGATCATGAGGTCAGGAGATGGAGCCATGCAAACCTGGTGAAACGCTGTATCTACTAAAAATAGAAAAAAAAAAAAAATAGCCAGGCATGGCAGCATATGCCTGTAGTCTCAGTTACCCAGGAGGCTGAGGCAGGAGAATTGCTTGAACCCGGGAGGCGGAGGTTGCAGTGAGCCAAGATTGTGCCACGGCACTCCAGCCTGGGTTATAGAGAAACGTGATACAGTCTTACAACAATTTAAAAGCAAGAAAGATTAGTTTATGTTCCAGTTGATCTTCCCCGTTTCCACATCAATATGGCAATTATGTTATGAATACATGTCAAGGGATTTCTAGTATCTCCAAGATGTACACAGTGAGACATTAATCATGGAACACCACTTAGTATATGGGGTAATATTTTTCACAAATAATCAAAGTCATTGCTTGTTTTCCAGTCGGTGTTTCAACATGATGTAAACTACAGACTTTAATATACTTAGAGCTGAAAAGTGCTTCCTTGAACAAAGTGTGCTTAGCAAAAAGTGTAATTTAATAATAGTGCTCTGATTTTGACTTTAAAAAAGTGTTTTAGAGCAGATGACATTGAAACAACAGAGCTGTTTAAAAGTCTAATTGATCTCTTAAATTCTTTAGGAAAACACATTCAAAGGAATAAAGTGTATTTCTACTTAAAATTAACGGAAAACTGAATGACAAGTGAACTGCACCAAAACAATAGAAATCAAAGAAAATGTGCCGGTTTTATAACTTTTAAAATGCTTTTAATTCAGAAATCCTAAGTTATTAAAAATTTTACTGTCATTTATTTTCAAAATTTTGTTTTTTAATTGACAAATAATAATTGTCCATATTCACAGGGTACACGGTGATATTTCCATACCTATAGTGATTAGACCAGAGTCATTAGCCAACCATTGTCTCAAACATTGATCATGTCTTTGTGTTGGGAACACTCAGTATTCTTCTGGCTATTTGAAACCATGTATTATTAACTGTAGTCATCCTACAGTGGTACAGAAACCAGAACTTCCTCCCATCCAGCTGAAATTTGTATCATTGAACACATTTCTCCCTACCCCTGCCTTTCCCCTCCTCTTCCCAGCCTCTGGCATCTTCTGTTCTATTTTTTTAGTGTCATGGAAACCTCAGCTATGGGGAGAATAGAGAGCTACCCGATATGCATTTTCACAGTGTTCCCAGAGTCCTTTACCCAGACTCTTCCCCAATCAGTGTGCGTTTCTCTCGATGTTTATTTATAAGTGTCTCCCAGGCCTGCTACTTCCCATGCCCAACCATGCGTCATGCAAACACTTTGAAGCCACAGTTGGGCTGAATATTTTTATGCTCTGAGTAGGAGAATTGTACCCGAATGTAAGCATTATTTTATAGGATGGGTTATCCTCTTCATACATTTTGAATATATTTTGGGTTTTATTGCCAAAGAATGTGAAATCAGCTGATGGCCTCTGCTGAGTATGTCCTCCAAATTAATCCACTACATGTTCAAGACTCTCTGTTGATGCACATGGAAATCCAGGTGCCATGCCTTCCGAAGACATTTTCCTTCACCAGAATTGCTTTTAATAATTTGTTAGTTATTTTTTACCCTTTTCTCTGAAAGCAGTTCATACACTTTTTGAAGTATTCCTCAGTCAAAATGTGTAAATGCTTGCTAGCTGAAAGAAGTTCTGTAGAGAGGTGTTACTGATTCTGTTAATAAACTAATTACTCAATCGCTTAACATTTAGAAGTGAGGTATATCTTCATGACTTTCAAGACATTAATTATTTCATATTCTTATTTTCAGTCCCAAGTAGGCCCTGTGGAGGTTCTATCTCTAAGTGCAGTGTTAAGGTTAAAAAAAAAATTTACAGTCCTGATCATATCTTAAAACTCTTCTTCCATACACAAATATGGTGACTCAGATGTGAGACTGTAGAAAGTAAATCCTGCCCCGTCAGCTCTCTTACTTGGATTATTCATAGAGAAATTTAAATTCTCATTTGTGAAATCCTGACCAGAAAGAATTTATGGCAGTTCTAGCCTCTTTAACATATTGATTCAGCTTGTAGGTTCAGTTTATCTTTGAAAATGGTCATTGACCAGACATTCTACACAGTGGTTCAAAATAACATGTGGAGAAAAGATTGTTATTATCTCATAAAGACACGTATTATTCAACCCAGTCCTTTTAAAATAGCTGTTTTAAGTTCACATTAATTGACATTCCAATAAGGCAAGGAACAAAGGTTCGATTCTTTGGGTTAAGATAGCACTGCCTTGTAATATAAAATATGCATATAGAAATCCTTGGTCTGTGGAATATATTTTCTAATTTCATCCTAAAAAACACATTGATGACACTTTCAATGTAGAATTAATGATATTTACAATGCTTATTATTGATTTGCATAATGAGCGATGTAATGAGCATTAATGATTTTTCCATTACATTCCAAATAAAAATGTTCCTCCAGTAATAGAAAGTCTCCTTGATGAATGAGTGACCTGCATTTCAGTGAGGACTGAAACTGAATCCGATAAATTTTTACTTTCTTCTCCTACTAGGCTTCAGGATAAAGCAACCAACCTTGAAGACATCAAAGAAATGATTTTAAATCAAGCATGAAGAATTTGCCAAAGAGGGATTGTCTGTTGAGGGAGGTTTTGAAAGTTTCTTCACTGGAAATATGAATAAATGAAGTAAATTTCAATGGCAAAAGATGGTTATTATGAAACTAATACATGTTGCGTGTTGAGTAATAACTCCCCGAGGATATGTCTACGTCCTCAAACTTAGACCCTGTGAATGTGACCTTCTTTGGAAAAAGGGTTTTTGCAGATGCTCAGGACTTTGAGATGAGTGAGATCCTCTCGGATTACATGGGTGGACTCTAAATCCAGTGACAAGTACAAGTATCCTCATAAAAGTCAGAAAAGGAGAAAACACGAACACACAAAGAGAGGAGGAAATGTAACCACCACGGACGTGAAGATTGGAGTGATGCTCCTAAATGGTCAGGAACCACGGGACTCACCAGAGGCTGGAAGAGGCAAGGAAGGATCCTTCCCTAAAGCCAGTGGAGAGAATATAGGATTTCCACAAGATCTTCTGGAACGTGGTGCTCAGACCTTGCAGAAAAAGTACATGGAAACAAATAAAATAACTTGGTTGTGCCAGTGCATTTGGGAGATTTAATTCAGAAGATGCATTCACCAGGCTGATCAGGAAAAGCAAAAGACCAGTATTTGCATGGAAGCAAAAGTAATGCTGTCACATAGTCGGATATTCTTATCCTGCAAAGCCCAAACATTCTCTTCTACGGGAAGCCCTGCAGGGGAAACCAGATGCAAATCAAACATTGTTTGTTGAGCGTGAAATCAGAACTAAAGGAATTAGTTAGCCAATTTTATTATTCAATAGCACAGATATGGTTTGGCTGTGTCCCCACCCAGATCTCATCTTGAATTCCCACATGTTGTGGGAAGGACCTGGTGGGAAGTAATTGAATCATGGCACAGGTCTTTCCCATGCTGTTCTCGTGATAGTGAATAAGTCTCATGAGATCTGGTGGTTTCATAAGCGGGGGGTTTCCTGTAGACACTCCCTCTCTTTGCCTGCTGCCATCCACCTCCTTCTTGCCTTCTGCCATGATTGTGAAGACTCCCCATCCACGTGGAACTGTAAGTCCTGTAAACTCTTTTCCCGTATAAATTACCCAGTCTTGGGTATGTCTTTATCAGCAGCATGAAAACGGACTAATATAGTCACTGAAGCTAAATAGCCTAAACATCTGCTCCCTGATAGAGATTTTATTGTCAGTAAGATTAGAATATTAAAATCTACTTTTAAGCCTCCCTTTTCTGATGGGAATGTTTGCTCCTGCACATCTTTTCACTTGCTTTTCTCTTATTCGGAACCCTGATAAGGCTTGCTGGTCTAGCAGCCCACTCATAGTTTTTAAGTGACCATTTTTTTCTGCTCTAATCCATTAGAAGTTGTTTTGAGGTTAACTGTCAGAGGACATTTTCCCCCAATTACCCACTTCTGCTGCTAGCTCACTGCAAATCCTTGCTGGTTTGCAAGCTGCAATTCTGGCCACCAAGGTGTGTACATGCCTATGACATTAAGCTTATCTTTACCTATCTCTAATCCAAATCCAAACTCTCAAAACTTTGTAGATAAAATTAAATTGGATGGCAAAGGTAACTGACCTTCAGATAAAGCTATTTGAAAGAATTTCAGTTAGATGTGACAAAATAAGAACATAAAAATGTAAGGCTTCTCCAGAGAGAGATAGCTGATAAATGGTTAGAAAAGCAACTACATTTCTCAAATTATTCACTCTTTGTTATCAAAAGAAAAATAATCACATATTAAGCCAAATATGCTCTCTGAACATTTTCTACTTTGAAAGAGGAACTATATCTCACCAGAAAAAACAAATGCAACTGGAACATAGTCTGTGCCATTCACTGGAGACATTTAAAGCCTTATTCATAAAAGGCCAAATATTAACAACGTGATAAAAACTGAAAATTAAGTTTTTGTTTTCACAGAACATTGTTGGCTGTAGTATTTACTACATTGTGGCTCTGTAATTATTCTGAATTTACCATATAAAAGATTTTCAATTATAGCTTTAGGATGAAGTGACTACTTAGCATGCATACAAATGGAAAATTCCAGCTTCTGCTATTCTAATGCCTTTTACTGATGAAAATGTAATTCTTATTTTTAGATTTTAGAAGATGGAAACTGTAGTCAGAAAAAATTGCTAGACTGCATTTGCTGTTCCACTTAAATTAAATGATATCATATTTATTCCTCAGGTAAATTGGTTTTCACAAGTGTATGCAAGCATATCAGACACCAGACCCTATTTTCCTCCACATATATAATCTATTTTTGGTGACATTTTCAATCAATGATTAGACATAGGGCCACAGATCTGTTAAATTATTAAATCACAGTGTACTAATGCAGGATCTCCTTAAAAAATTGTCATAGAATTTTTCTCCCTCCAAAGTAGTAGATCAGACAAAATGACCTGGATTTTCTGAAAATGCATTTAATTCTGAAGCCTGACTTACAGGCTAGGAAGTGCATACACTCAGGGTGCACACTTCAGTCTAGACTTAGAGTGTATTTTTCAGGGTTGCGTTTCTTAAGGACTAGAATCTATTGAAGCCAACTCTGGCATGTTACTTTTTAAAAGAAGGCTGTCCCGGCTCAAATGTCTGCTGGTTGTCTCTGTCACACAGAATGCTTCATCCTCCTTAGGACCAAATGGGTAACTGAAGTATGTGTTTCTCATAGTGATGAATGCTGTGAAGAGAAAAAGCAAATACAATTGCACAAACACTTTCCCAGCATCTTCTTGCATCATATTGGCCTGGCCAGAGCGAGTCTTGGAACTGAGGCCAGGGGGAAGGTAAAACATCACTGCCATGTTCTGGGGAAAAGGGCAGACATTCTTGGAAGAGGACTGGATTTTTTTTTAAATCTATGATAGTCAGTGTTCTACCCATAATTCTCACTGTCTTCCCACTTTAAAAATGTGCTTAAATCCATGGCTAGGAGCTTCTCACATCTCCTCTCATGTTAAGTTTCGTTTTGTCCAGGATCCTGTGACCTGTTTACATTCATGTTTCTCTCTTCTTCATCTTGAGAATTGTGAACTAAAGAGACAATGATTTGCCTCTGAAACACAAAATGTACTTAGTGAGAGAGAGACAGATTCGCTGCAATGAACACTTTCACATGAAAAACGAAAGCAAAGATAAATAGTCATTTCTGGTCCATAGCAATTCTGAAATCTGTTGAATAAATGCTACGAGTCCTCTTTCACCGGAGGGCAAGGATTGTTTCTGTCTACTGATAAGTCTTCTTACACTCTTCTGTAAAGACACTGGAAAAAGCACTTTCTATACAGCTTTCTACCACAGCAAGTTTGGGTCCAGAAACTGTCGTATATTTTAATTGTTTTAATCTGCTTTTTTAAATGCTTTTGCGAGAGCAACCAATTTAAGAAATAAACAGTCAAATGAACAAACAACTAGAAAGTCATGTCTAATTTTTGTTTCAGATTTTAGTTTCCTTCTTGTGCCAAAAGCCTTCTCTGTGTGTGTGTATGTGTGTGTGCATGTGTGTGTAGGCATGTGCATCTGTGTGTGCACACACACGTGTCAATGCTTTACTTTCTAGACATGAATAAGACCTATCCGGTAAGTCAGGCTGCTATGGAACAATACAATCAAATTTTTAGAACCTCTTTTTCCTTTTTCTTAGATTCAGTTAGGAATACCTTACTAGGCATCAGCTTGGTTTGTTTTTTTCAGATGACTTAGCGATAAACATCATTGGTTTTATTTTTACTCTGAGTCCATTTTAATAAAAGACAATTTTCTTTGCTAGAGAGGAAGAGAAAGAAAAACATATTTACTTTCTAATCCACGGAAATCCGGAATTTCTGAAATTTATGTAATTATTTGAATTATGCCTCAAAATCGGCTATTTCATTATGTATTTCATGTCTTTCCTGATGTTCAATCATATATGCAGCTACTAAGAGACAGGAGATACTTTCATCCGTGTATTTACAGGTTCTCCTCTACAAACCCAAAGAGACAGGAGGTGTGTGTGTGTATGGATGTATATATACACACATATATAATTTATATATACTTATATATGATATATACACATATAATATATACCTATATAATATATAAATACACATTATATATCACACATATATAATATAGATATATACATTATATATTATATACATATATGTATACATTATTTAATATAGACATATACATATACAATATGTAATATATACATATATTTTATATATACACATATATTTTAAATATATATATTTAAATGTTCTAAGCTACTATATGCAATGTTTTGAGTTTGTTTTCTAAACCTTTTCAAGTATTTAACTAGGATTATTACTGTCTATAACATTTTCCTTGCCATTTTCCAACATTCTATTTTTTTTTTAATCACTTTTAACTTCCAACCACCACTTCGTCCCAAAACAAACGTCAAAATGTTAGATTTTCCTTAGGAAAGCACTGTGGTGTGACAGCACGATTGCCGATCTATTAATGGCCATGGTAGTGCTGCATGAGAAACACCATAAAACTTCAGACACAAGACACATAAATGTCTGTGGAGGTCACGAGCATGCACACTGGCATTCTGGCTGTGGGCGGTGGGTGGCATGTCTGATTCCTGCAAGGCTTGCCCGTGCTCTCTGGAAGTTGACAGCTGAACATCTGATGGGTTCATTGGATTGACGTTGACAATTCAAATCCACTCTCTTCTCTCATCCTCTTCCTGGGATCTGTGGGCTAGTCTCACGACATCCTTCTCGTGGCAATGACAGGGCAAGACCAGCAAGGTCAGACATCATTACACTCATACTTCTCCAGTCCTAGCTTGCATCACTTTGCTAACATTCCTTTCGCCAAAATGAGTTAAGTGTCCAGCTCGAGATCAGATTAGGAGACCCCTGAAAGCCTCATGAGAAAGTGATAATGCTGGAAAAGAGGAAAAATAAGGGCCAGTTTGGGAATTATTACATAGTGAACGTCAGCTTCCAGTTTCTAAGTAAAGGTAAATTTGAGAACATTATCATGGTCCAAGAGATGGAGTATGACAGACTCATATATAATGAAAGTGAATATGCACACTTCAGAAAGTGCGAATCAGTTTCAGAAATATGAGGCCTCCACTATACAAGAATTACGTACAAGTAAAACATTAAATCAAGGACTGAAGAGTATAATGGGTTCTTAAAAAATAGTAGATTTTTCATTTCATTATAGAGGAAGAACATTCTATTCATTCTTCCCCACTGCCTCATTCACAAAAGAGGGAAAAGGCCATCACGTACACCCATAAACACTGCAATAGAAGTTTGAAAACAAACTCCAGAGGAACAGGAACAACTCTCATGTAGTTCATCTGGGGCCACATGTAGGGATTTGTGTCTAGTGAGAAGATTGAGCAACACTGTCTAGAAACATGGATTCCTTGATGGTGTTTCTTAAATTTCCAGATATTCTGACAATCTTTCACCAGTGGCAATCTACTACAAATGTATTATCCAAGCATACAGTCATACATGGACATAGAATTTCTGTTAATTAGGAATTACCTCATGTGCTCTGCTGATTAAGAGCAAGACCAGTGCCTCTCCACGTATGTCTTCCAAACTTCCCCCAAAGACAGAATAAAATTAAACAGAAGCACCTCAAGAAGAAGCAAGATATAAAAACATGAGTTTGTGTCAAATCTCTTGTTTTATATCAGTCATGCATGAACACTTCTGCTCTACATAACACTCAAGTGTACAAACACACCACATGCTTTCTTCCTATGTCTACAAAGAAGACTGATGACCAGTGACAGGCACTGCATTCATGCTTTCTGTTCATCTATTTCTGGGCATGAGGTAGCCAAGACAGGGATGTTTGAAGGCAAATATAGGAAAATACATAAATACATTTAAATTTATCAATCAGTAATTTTGCACACTTTATGGCTATAAAGAAATTGAAAAATCAAATTAAGAAAATTAAATGTATCTATAGTCCTAACACCAAAATAGTCACTGTAGATATTTTATTGTATACCATTTGAATATTATTTCTTTGAATATATATGGGCTTTCAAACAAGAGAAATGATGGTATTTTCTATCTATAAAATCTTTCAAAAGTGTATTTTAACTAGTTGGTAAATAATACCATACTCATTTTACAACATTGAGATCTTTCTTTTAAACCTTTATCTCTCTTTTTTTAAATGATATTATTGCTTAATTATATTTTAGGGTAGAAATTTATTGACATGCCACAATTTGCTCCTTTTGTGAATAATTTATATCAGTTTAAAATAATTAATATTTAACTGATTTTGCTTTTCACTGTTAGCCTTTCTCTTTGTTTTCAATAAAAGTTCCTTTTTTTTTCCTTTGGCTTAAAGATGGAGAAGAAAGTATCCAAAGCAAGGGTTTTATGAAAAATCAAGCGGGAAAAGCTAGCAAAAGATGGGCCAGGATCGTATAACAGTTCTTACAAGGCACCGCCAAATGCCCTGTTGTCTGGAAGGCTTTACCACCAATTTCAGCTCAAAAGTCTCATCCTGCTCTGAATTCTGGCACAGTGCATTTGCTGCGTCACTTCCTTGACACCTGAAGCAAGGCTGTGTCTGCTGTTGCTGCCGTCCCTCTCATAGGTCCTCCCTGGGACCAATTATGATTCCTAAGGAAAGCATGAGGGCTCTTGAAGCCCAGTGATGGAGCTCAGACTCTGTAGCCCCACTGCCTGCTCATGGACTCGGCCGCTACCCTTGGCAGGAGCCCTGGGCATGCTACCCATCCTGTACACGGCTCATGACCTGTCCCTGAAAAATGAGTGAATAACAAAACCTTCCTAACAGGGTTGCTTGGAGGTTTGCAGGAGGTGATACATGTGAAGTGTTCAGTGCAGGACCTGACACACGCCCAGTGTTGGACAGGTTCTGTGTTTTCATGATGAAAGAAGATGGGATGTGCATGGCCTCATGCCTCTACTTTATCTGAGGGGATGAACTGGCTCTCCTCATCGCTGGCCCCTGTGCTGGCTGCTAGACCTGCAGGTGTTGCCCATGATGGTTGTTTGCTCACTCTCAGGGCATGTGAAGATAGGTTGGCTAAGTCTTCCACCTTTATTCTTCCTATGAGGTTTTTAACTATCTCTGCATTCTCTTTCCTCCTATCTCTCCTTCCACACTTCCCCCTCCCTGTCCTCTTTCTGTTCTTTCCTTCTTCCATCTCCTTTCCTCCTTTCACTCACACATACACATCCATGATGAGCTCAGGTGAATTGGACTCTGCTTTGCCTCCACTCTGAGTTGTTGTTTATTGAGTCTCTCCTTCTGTGCTCAGCTCACGTTAACAGAGCCTTTGTCAACCTCTCATTTTAGAAATGACTTTGCCTTCTTACCAAAAAACTGATGCAGAAACCACAGTCAGAGGGGACAGACCGTGGCTCATTTTGGTTTGCTGCAATGTCTCAAGAGACATTGTTATCTACTCTAAAGAGCTTCAGTTTTCATCTGTTGCCTAAAAGTGCACTCAGTAATTGCACATGAAGCGTCTGACAAAATCAACTCATTGCAAAAATGCTTTGCAAACTAGATATACAAGAGAATCTCCTCAATCTGACATAGCCCATCTGTGAAAATCCCACAGCTAACATCACAACTGAGGGTAAAAGACTTGAATGCTTTCTGCCTAGGACTGGGGAAGAACATGAGAAGTCTGTTCTATTTCTATTTGAGAATGTATTGAAGCCTGTAGCCGACATAATGAAGCAAGATGATCTATAAAAGTATGAGTCAGAAGTGAAGAAGGAAAACTGTCTCTTATTAGAGATGATGTGGCTCTGTATGTAGAAATCTCAAGGCACTTAAAAATGCTATTAGAACTAATAAGTAAGCTTAGCAATGCTATGGAATACAAGGTCGATGTGCCAAAATTAATTGTGTATTTCTATACACAGCAAGAGCAATTAAAAATTGAAATGTTTCAAGAGTGCCATCTAAAATATCAGTTAAAACAGAAACAAGTGACATTTAGTACTAATTTAACAAAATATGGGCAAGATCAGAAAAGCACAAAACATCATTGAGGGAATTAAATACATATGTTTTTCATGAACTAAATGACTCAGAATGGTTAAGCCTATTCTGTTCAATTTAATCTAAAATTCAAAAAAATTTCAATGGAAGCTTCACTAGTTTTGCTTATATAAATTTATAATAAATGTTTAAAATGCAATTTAACTCTCTGTTTGTCTGTTAGCTTTGTTTGTTGGTGTTGATATGATTTGTAACTTTGTGATTTTTGCAGCATTAATTTTTGTATCGCTGAGAATGGTGAAGTTGCTTATCAGTCTTAAGGGATTTTTGGGCATGAGACAATGGTTTTGTTTTCCTAATATTAGTCATATCTATATTATCAACTTAAATGATGGCTTCTGCACAGCATAAAGAAATCTATGCCTACCAGGTGAACAGGTTCAACCTACATGATATGGGTAGAAAAATTTTTTTGTGCCATGTATCTTCATCTGAACAAAGGGGCTAATATCCAGAATCTACAAAGGTTACTCAAACAAATAATATTTCAAGTATTAAAAACTAAACAACCCTATCAAAATGTTGGCATAAGGATATGAACACGACAATTCTCAAAAGAAGACATTCATACAGCCAACAGACACATGAAAAATGCCTCATCATCACTCGCGCATCAGAGAAATGCAAATCAAAACCACCAATGAGATACCATCTCACACCAGTTAGAATGGCAATCATTAAAAAGTCAGGAAACAAACAGGTGTTGGAGAGGAATGTGGAGAAATAGGGAACACTTTTACATTTGAGCGTTGGTCGGCGACTGTAAAACTACGTTCACATTATCGCGAAACACAGGAGCGGCAATTCCTTCAGGATCTAGAACTAGATGTACGCATATGACCAGCCATCCCAACTACGGGTATATATGCCCAAAGGATTATAAATTATTCTAATACAAAGACACATGCGCAACGTATGTTTATTGCGGCACTATTGCAGAATAGCAAAGACTTGGAATGCAACCCCAAATGTTCCATCGTGACAGACCTGGATGAAGAAATGTGGCACATATACACCATGGACATACTATGCAGCCAGTAAAAAAGGATGAGTTTGGCGTCCTGTGTAGGATCATGGATGCAGCTGGAGAACAATCATTCTTAGCAAACTATCCACAAGAAGAGAAAACCAAACACCCGCATTTTCTCACTCATAGGTGGGAACTGGGAAACAATGAGTATCACTTGACTCCAGGAAGGGGAACATCACCACCGGGGCCTTATCATGGGGAGGGGGAAGGGGGGATGCATTGGAGTTATACGCTGATATACAATGATGATTGATGGGTTGCTGACGAGTTGAAGTGTGCAGGCACACCAACATCGGCACAAGTATACATAACTGTATAATAAGCAAACCTGCACATGTTATGCAGCTGTACGCTAGAGACTGTATGTAAATGAATAAAAATAAATAAATACAATTGCAATTTAAAGTTTATATAAATTAAATTTAAAAATACATTTTAAATATATGAGCGATCATTTCAGAATGACCTAGGATACCTCAAAATCATTTTTAATAACACAGCTAGAATACTAATGTTATTTCATTCAAGACTGATAATAAACCTACAGTAATCAAGTTAATATATTATTGGGAGAAAATGGATATATAGATGAGAGATAGACTAACAAACATTGAAGAGACAGGAAAGTCCAGAACTAGATCCACATTTCCATTATATATTGTTTTTTGACAAAGAGGCCAAGTTAATTCAATGGAAAAAGGATAATTGTTTAGCAACTGATATTAGAAACACTTATTTGTATGAAGGAAAATATTAGAAACACATATTTGTATGAGGGAAAAATAGCCTCTATCCTTATCTCATGTCGTACAAGAAAATTAACTCAAAACTTAACAACCTCAGTATGAAAGTTGAAACTATGAAATATATATGACTATATTGTTCATTATGGTGACTTCTAGCCACGTGTAATTATTATACATTTAAAATATGGCTAAGTACTACTTAAGATATGCTAAAGGAGTAAAATGCACAACAAACATCAAAGGCTTAGTACTAACAACATTGAATAGCTTTTTAATAACCTTTATGTTAATTCTATGTTGGAATAATATTATTTTGGATGTGTTAGATTCAATAAAATACTTTATTGAAATGAATTTTCCTCTTTCTTTTACTTAACATGGCTACTGAAAATTTTAGATTGCATATGTAGCTCACATTGTATTGACATTGGACAACACTGAGCTAGAAGAAAACTTAGGAAAAAGTTTTACAATCTTGGGTTAGGAAAAGATTTCTTGAATAAGGCATGAAATAAATTATAAGATAGCTTGATAAACGAGACTTTATCAAAATTTAAGTTTTCTACTCTTTAAAAGATATAGTTAAGAAAACAAGAAAGCAGTTAACAGACTAGAAAAAATATGTGTAAGACACATATCAGAAAAAATAAACTTATTTCTAGGAAATATATTCATAACTCAAGAATAAGCAGATATTCAAACCAATTTAAAAATAAACCAACTGTGTGAACAGACCCTTAAAATAAGAAGAGAGCTGAATGGCCCATAAGGCCTTGGAAGCCTCCTCAGCTCCATAAATTGTCAGGAATCTGTATTAAAAGCATGGTGAGAAACCACTGCACACCCACTGAAATGGTGGACATGAAGAAGACTATCAATGTCAAGTGTTGGTGGGAGTATGGGGCAAGTGGAACTCTCCTGGGTTGCTGACGGGATTACAATATGATACAGCCACTTTAAAACTTTTTGACATTGTTTTATAAAGTTAAACCTAAGCTTACATACAGTACAACTCAGAAATCCCCCCTCTATGTATTTGCCCCAAAGAAATGAAAACATAAGTTCACGCAAACACATATACTTGAGTGTTTACAGCATCTTTGTTCATCATAGCCAACATCTGGGAACAACAAATGCCCATCAACAATGTCCTGGATAAAAAAAAAATTGTGTTGTTTTCCTACAACGGAATAACGATCAATAATAAACGGGACTGAGGTATTGAAGCCTGCAGCAACATCGATGGATCACAAAAATATTTTTCTGAACGAGCAGACCCTGACACAAAAACAACCATACTAAAAGGTACCGTGGGCGGGAAACTTTAGACAGGGCAAGAAATCTATTCTGACAGCAAATGTGGCAGTGTTTCCCTGGGCCCTGTGCTGGTGGTAGTTTGCAGGAAAAACCCACAAGTGCCCTTTGTGGGCCAATGGAAACATCCTACCTCTTGAGTATGATGGTCACACAAGGGCATCTATTTGTCAACACTCATCAAGGTGTACCCTTAAAGTAGGGCATGTCCTTGTATGTAGAACATACCTCAAAAAGCCTCAAACAAATAATAGGGCATGGCAAAATCATTTCCTTTAAAAGAAAAAGGAACAATTTTATACATTGATGTAGACTTTTGATGTGCACATTAAACTCATAAGGAATGTACTTGGTACCTCCATTTTACTGATAGCCAACTGAGAGACATCGGGACATGGCCAAAGAGTAGAAATGTCAGAGTCAGGCTCGGCATCTGGTGTTGGAGAGCAGGTGTTCAATCCCAGTCACACAGCCTCCCACCCTGACTTTGAGAGTTGGGCATAACGAGAGGCTGTGAAACGGCCAGTGTGTTTCCACGTCAGTGTCTGGGGTAGCCATGGATGGTGATTAGAAAGGCCAGTGCACTGTGGCCTAATTCCAAGGAATTGTGCACACCTGTTAAATTCAGTCATAGAAGATACGTTATTAAATTGTAAGCCAGAGATCTTCATTTTTACAGATGTTTCTTACCACTGATTCATCAGAAAAAGACACTAAAATGTAAATAATACAGTTGCTTAAGTTGAGGAATACAGCCTCTGAGAGATGTGTAGGAGAAGGAAAGAGAGACAGAGAGAGAGAAAGAAAGAAAGAAAGAAAGAGAGAGAGAAAAAGAGAGAGAGAGAAAGAGAGAAAGGGAGAGAAAGAAAGAAAGAAAGAAAGAAAGAAAGAAAGAAAGAAAGAAAGAAAGAAAGAAAGAAAGAAAGAAAGAAAGAAAGAAAGAAAGAAGGAAAATAAAGGAAGGAAGGAAGGAAGGAAGGAAGGAAGGAAGAGGGAAAAGGAAAGCAGGAGAGAGAGAGAGAAATGAGAAGGAGAGAAAGAAAAAGCAAAAAGGAAGAAAGAAAATAGACAAGGAAGGAAGGAAAGAAGGAAAGAAGGAGGGAGGGAAGGAAAGATGGAGAGAAGGAAGGGAAGGAGGAAGAGAGGATCGACAAACCTTCACACCGTAATTTATGTAATTTCACACAGTAGCTTGAAAACACTGTGTGAGGGGATTATTTGTTACCTGGTGGTTTGAATCCTATGTAAACTCACTTCTATATATTTTTCTTCTTTACAAATACCGTGGGGCCCCAAATCATGACCAAGAGAAACAAGAATCAGTCTCACCTGCAGCGTACTGATGCAGATAAACATGAAACTTTGCCTTGACATAGACAGACAGGTCTGTATGTGATGCAACCAGGAACCAGGACTCCATAGCAACAAGATGTGACCCCATCTTACCCCATCGCACTGGCCATGTGAGGCCACGTGAGACCCCAGCAGCCATCAGAATACCAGCACTTCCCTAGCTGACATGGAACAAGACAAACACACAGACAAATACATTGTCATGCTTGAGAATGGCAAAATAAATAATCTTTTGTTCTTTTATGAACACTGAGGTTAAAATGAAGATCCAAAGAGAATATAAACCAATATATAGTTTTGAAATGCCACTCAACAGAAATATGTATCTTTGAAAAAAGTACTTTCTCTAAAAGAGCAAAATCTTACAAATTGTATTCTAAATATAGACACTAGAAGTTGGCTTTTTAAAACGTACTGAAGATGGTATATGATGTTGCAATTCCTTCAGAAACAGAGGATTAAATATGGATGCCCAATCAATAGATAATGCACCTAAGGTGACGAGTTAAGTGATTTCAAATTGGACTTTAGACAATAATACAAAAGTCCTTCTTCAGTTGGCTCTAAGTACAGCATTTGTTAAAAATGGTTTTCATGTGGTAGTTTAGTGAAAAATCAAATATTTGATCCAGATCTTAGAATGCTTTTCTTGAAAGGGTTGAACCTTTTATCTTTAAAGATAAATCCATGCCCCTTTTCTTCCTTGAAGTATGGGTTTTGTGGGAGTGGTACCCAGTGTGGACCATGCACAGCCACCATAGAGCACAGATGCAGATCTACAAACGAGGTGTGCATCTGTGATTAACACCGGGTTCCATCTGGAAATGAACACAGTACATTAACAAATAAAATCTTCTCCTGGCTGCAAAGGTCATCCTTTTATAAAAGCGCTCTGAAATAGAAAGTTCTTCATCATTTTATTTTTTTCAAACCTACAGGGATTCTGAAAAGGATTCTTGCTTGTGTGTGTGTGTGTGTGTGTGTGTGTGTGTGTGTGTGTGTGTCTATTGTTTTTATGAGCTGTGCCCTAGATCTGTATTTGGAACTGCCATTAAAATATTCAGTCATCTGTGTAAAAACAAAGAACCGTGTGTTGTATCCCAGAGGGAACCCAAAATTGTCACTGTCACATAAGTACAAACTGATGTTTGGCATCCACTGTATCCAAAAGGAGCAAAACTTACAACAGTAGCAACGAAGATAAGAAAATTGATTTGAGTTCAACAAAGGGGACAAATTTTAGGTACCTATTGGTTGGGGAAGAGTCAACTCACAGCCCTCGCAACCAGACGTTAACACATGGGTAAATGTGTAGGTTAAGAAAGAAAAGGGGTTAATTTACAGCTTCATTCAGAGAAACGCAATTGTAGAAAAATTTTATGGATACATATCTATGGTTATGTGTATGTGTATGTATATGCATGTATGTATACCTGCATGTGTGTACATGCAGTATGTATATGCATGTATATATAGTGTATTTTTCCGTATATATTTTGTATATGTGCATATACACATGTAATAACAGAATAAAAGTTAGAAATGAACACTGAGACCGTGGATAGCAGCAGACAGTCGTCCTGTGTGATTTGCCTCTGTAGAGAACGCTGACCCTGAGTAATATGAGATACTGAGACAAAGAGCGGACTGGGGAGAGGACAGTGACCAGCTATGCTGAGCCATCTTTTGAAGAAGAAAATGGGTGCCATGAGAAAGAATCATCTTGAATATTCTCCATGTTTCCCAACACCTCCTTGTCAATATTTCTGTGTCTTGCGTAAGGGGTGTCCATCAATGGAAAGGCCTCAGAGCCCAGCTGAGCTGCCCTTTAGAAGAAAGCAACCGACTTGCCCATCATGGCTTCGCCTTCCCACTGGGTCTCCCTAGGATCACAGCACTTGCCTGCTCACCCCCACAATCACATACGCTAATTCCTGGCAATAAACCTTTTTTTTTTCTTCGAGATGAAGTCTCACTCTGTCGCCCAGGCTGGAGTGCAGTGGTGCAATCTCGGCTCACTGCAACCTCCACCTCCTGGGTTCAAGCAATTCTCCTGCCTCAGCCTCCCAGGTAGCTGGAATTACAGGCACCCGCCACCACGCCCTGCTAATTTTTTTTTTTTTTTTTTTGTATTTTTAGAACAGATGGGGTTTCACCATGTTGGACAGGGTGGTCTCGAGCTCCTGACCTCAAATGATCCACCCGCCTCAGCCTTCCAAAGTGCTGATATTATAGAGGTGAGCCGCCATGCCTGGTCTAAACTTCTTAATATAGATCTCCTGCTGGATCTGCCACTGTGGTTGAATCCTGACTGATGCATGCCTCTTCTGGGAAGTGGTAAAGAATCATCTAGTTTTACCAAAGACAGAACAGCTGCCTTCATTATTTATTGTACAAGATGACCATAAAGTTATATCCCTGTTAGGTTAAATTAAAAATCATTTTTTATAAAACTACAATTAAGTCTAAAGTTTAACCTTTTGAAGTTTTTGAAGTCTTAGCATATGCAAAGATATTTAATATCAAATTTACGTTATTTTATATCACATTTATGTGGTCTAGAAAAACAACTGCCTTAAATAGGAGTTAGGAGTCCAAGATCACTTTACTTCTCAGTGGGTTAACTGTGTTACAGCCACCTCCGTTCCTTACAATCAGGCTGCCTGATTGGGAAATATGATTGGTGTCTGCATTGCCATGTGGCTTTGATTATACCATACAANTGTATTTTTAGAACAGATGGGGTTTCACCATGTTGGACAGGGTGGTCTCGAGCTCCTGACCTCAAATGATCCACCCGCCTCAGCCTTCCAAAGTGCTGATATTATAGAGGTGAGCCGCCATGCCTGGTCTAAACTTCTTAATATAGATCTCCTGCTGGATCTGCCACTGTGGTTGAATCCTGACTGATGCATGCCTCTTCTGGGAAGTGGTAAAGAATCATCTAGTTTTACCAAAGACAGAACAGCTGCCTTCATTATTTATTGTACAAGATGACCATAAAGTTATATCCCTGTTAGGTTAAATTAAAATCATTTTTTATAAAACTACAATTAAGTCTAAAGTTTAACCTTTTGAAGTTTTGAAGTCTTAGCATATGCAAAGATATTTAATATCAAATTTACGTTATTTTATATCACATTTATGTGGTCTAGAAAACAACTGCCTTAAATAGGAGTTAGGAGTCCAAGATCACTTTACTTCTCAGTGGGTTAACTGTGTTACAGCCACCTCCGTTCCTTACAATCAGGCTGCCTGATTGGGAAATATGATTGGTGTCTGCATTGCCATGTGGCTTTGATTATACCATACAACACATATGGGCATGTTTCATAAACAGCAAATGCCTTGCTAACACAATGTGGACCAGGAGCTGGTCTGTAGGTTCCCGAGCCTAGATGCTGTCCTGGAAATGTTCTTATTTCCAACAGAGTGGGTTCCGCCTTTGGATGGAACTGCAGCAAGAAGACAGCCTCCTGGAGAAGCATGGAATGCAAGCAACTTTAGAAACCCATTAGAAGGCCGGGCTCAGTGGCTCACACCTGCAATCCCAGCACTTTGGAAGGCTGAGGCAGATGGATCATGAGGTCAGGAGTTCGAGGCCAGCCTGACCAACATGGCAAAAACCCATCTCTACTAAAAACACAAAAATTAGCTGGGTGTGGTGCCGCGTGCCTGTAGTCCCAGCTACTCAGGAGGCTGAGGCAGGTGAATTGCTTGAACCTGGGAGGCAGAGGCTGCAGTGAGCAGAGATCACACCACTGCACTCCAACCTGGGGGACAGAGTGAGACTACATCTCAAAAAAAAAATAAAAAGAAAAGAAAAGAAGAAAGAAACCCATTAGATAGGTTTCAATAGAAACAAAGCAAAATAAAACAAAACAAAACACTGCTTGTCAGTGGAATTCCAGCCCTACCATTTCCGGCTTTTCACAATCTTCAGCTGTTGTTTGCCATTTTCCACCTGCAATCTTGACTGAGCCCCCGGCTGCGTATTCCTCGAAATGACTCCTGCTTCATAGCCTTCATAGCGTATGTGCCTCTTTTAGGCTCTATCTCTCCTTAATATTTTCTGACATTTTCAGCTATTAAGCTCCTGGAACTTCTGAATTCTCCCCTTGACCCATCTCAAAACTTCAAACGGACCATGAGCAGTCATTGGAGTTTCATGTTTCCATGTGATTCGTCCCAGAGACTGCCTCAAACGCTGAGCCATCTCAAGTTGTTCAGTGCCAATTGAGAGCCGAGATTCTCTTCTCCATCAGCGATAGGGGATTGCTCCCCAGGAGATAGGGCTTTGGTTGATATGAGATTTGTGTGTCACTTTCTACCCGGGATGAACTTAGAATTATTCTGGAAATGACTTTGCTTTTGCTTTTTCAGGTAGTGGGTGGAGGAAGGCTCTTGTTCTTTGTCGTCCTTGCTCTGCTGTAACTCAGATTCTAGCTCCAGCTCTCACTTTCTTCACAGAAGATTAAATGCACCCTCTGCAGGCTATGTCTGCCCCTTTTATGAGTGAAATTGTGATCTGTGCACTCTGCACTCCTGCGTTTACCCTCCAGTCTGGATCTGTTCCTAATCCCCAGACACGTGTCTAACTGACGAGCGGTCATTGCCCCTGTCCTGTGGGCTCCTCCACTTCAGTGCCTGGAAACTAGGCTCACATCTTTCTTGAAGCCACTCATCTCAGTAAACGGGTGAGCATTATCCATTTTCCTGAGACAGTGGTTCTGGCCTTGCCAGTGATTCCTCCTGCCCGGCCTCATATTTAAGCATCCAGATCTGAATGTCCAGGGTGGACATTAACTCAGCAACCTAGCGTGTAAGACTTGTCAGCTCTCACAATTTCTTACTTCTTCCAGTTCCTGAAAATAGTACTCTGCGTTTTGGCCAAAGTGAGTAATTTTCAGTTCCCCAGCACACAGTCAGGTAAGATAGAGAGAGCAGAACGTCCAGAAGATGGGAGCCCAGCTTCACGTTTGTCTGGAGGGAAGCTTGCACATCATTCAGCAGATCCCAGCCTCAGGTTCGTCACTGGAATATAAAACCAGATTTGATGATCTCTAAGGTGTGCTTTGGCTCAAACTGTAATCATATTTTAACAGAACTAAAGATAAGATACGCTGCTAAACTTTTAAAATTAGTATATATATTTTTGGATTACAAATTGTACATAGGCTTACAGAACTTTGAATCATCAGATTTCGGTTCCAAAATACCTTACTTCCAGGCCTTATGTGTATGTTTTGAAAGAAAACAATGTAAGTGATATAAATAATTATTGGAAAGGCTTTCATCTGAGAACATACTAAAAGCTCCAGACTCTAATTGTATATTATGTATACAAAATGTAATGTATATTTTATATATGACATATCTAATACAAAATGAGAGTCTAGAACACATAATATATACTTATATATTATATAATATATTATAGCATATACATATATTATATGATATAATATATACTTATATATTATAATATATAATGTATAATAATTACATAGAGGCCGGGCGCGGTGGCTCAAGCCTGTAATCCCAGCACTTTGGGAGGCCGAGACGGGCGGATCACGAGGTCAGGAGATCGAGACCATCCTGGCTAACACGGTGAAACCCCANTATATATAATATAATATAAAATATATATTAGTACTGATATACAATGTATATAGTAATCAAATAGATGCAGATATGCACATAAAATATATATGGGACTCCCCATAATAACTATGATTTTTGTTTCACATTTAATTCATCCAAATCCTGTTGACATATAGATTTTGGTCCTATTGTATTAACTAGTTAACATGAATGAAATTATGAATAATTTAAAATAGCCGAGCGCAGTGGCTCTCACCTGTAATCCCAGCATTTTGGGAGGTCGGGCGGGCGGATCACCTGAGGTCAGGAGTTCGAGACCAACCTGGCCAACATGGTGAAACCCTGTCTCTACTAAAAGTACAAAAAAATTAGCCGGACGTGCTGGCAGGCATCTGTAATCCCAGTTACTCTGGAGACTGAGGCAGGAAAATCCCATGAACCCGAGAGGCGGAGGTTGCAGTGAGCCAAGATCGTGCTACTGCACTCCAGCCTGGGAGACAGACCCAGACTCCATCTCGATAATCATCATCATCATCATCATCATCATCATCATCATCATCATCATCATCTTTTGAGAAAATGCTACATAGAATACGTACGTTTTGGAAAGTGGATGGTGGTTGGGCACACTGGGTGTGAGGATGGTTGGGGACGACATTCCTTAGAAGCAGTAAAGTGAGGGAAAGAGGAACTCCCATGAACCCACTTCCCACCTCCATCAAGTGCACCATGCCTTTCTCCACAGGGCTGTCGCGGCAGAAGCCCATGCTGGTGCACCTGTTACTCCTTCCACCACGGAGTTCGACACATGACCACCTTCTTGCTTGGAGACTTTTTGCCATCCTGAGGGTCTCGCCCCAATAATACATTCTCCAGGGAAACATTCCTGCCTCTCCTGCCCACAAGAGACGTCTCTTCAGCTACCTATTTCACTATAGGGACACCACCGTGAGTTCACTCGAGAGCACATCTGCCTGCAGGATTTGATTATGCTTTAAAAGAAAAAGTTGTATCGTTATAAGAACACTTGACATGGCTTCTGCCCTCTTAGATTTCTGAGGGTGTAGTGCAGTATTTTCGACCCTAGACTGTGCTGTACAGCAGCAAGTCTCTAGAACATATCCATCTTGCATGGCTGAAGCTTATACCCATTGATTAGCAACCCCTCGTTCCCCCTCCCATAGCCCCTGGCAACCACTATTCTGCTCTCAGATTCTGTGAGTTTGACATTTATGTATCTTATATAAAAGGAATTGTGCAGTGTTTGTTCGTTTGTTTCTGGCTTATTTCACTTAGCATCATGTCCTCCAGTGTCATCTATGTTGTTGCGAGTGGCAGTGTTTCCTTCCATTCAAGGACTGAATAATAGTCAGTGTATATGTATGCATTTCTTATCCGTTCCTCTGTTAACGGACACTTGACTTGTTTACATGTCCTGTCTATTGTGAATTATAATACACAGTGAACGAGGTGTGCAGGTATCTCTTTGAGATCCATTTTGTTTCCACGTCTGCCTCTCCACTAGATGGTCAACATCTCAAATTTAGGGATCCTTCCGTGGTTCCCAGCAGTCAGTGGGGAAGGAGACGAAAGTTAATGGAAATCGAGTTTCTTCCCACGATGCAATACCTTTCACAATTCTCTGGAGTCCAAGTTCTGCTTCATTTAACAACTCAGGCTTCCTGGTGTCTGGAGGAAAATCCTATCAGGTGTTGTAATAGACATGAGGCTTTGGTGTTGGTCTTCGAGATCCCATCCCGTGTTCATATTTTTTTATGGGTAAATATGTTGAATTAAATATGCAACTCAGGGCTTCATGTGTTCACTATTTCTCTGGATATTCTTGTATCTGTATCTCAAAGCTCTTAGCATATAATTTCAAGGAATACCTCTTAAAACTACACCTTTGACCCCAAAATGAATCTTCAGCATGGCAAAAATAAGACTCACAGTAAGATTACATTGCGTCTGAGAAGGAAGTGTGTTGCTTATAATCAACTGGTAAGCATTCCCCTCCAAGCACATAAAATAGCACAATGTCCACTCATTGAACATCCATTCATTGAATATCAATAAGCTTTAGAGGCCAAACTAATTAATGGTGTTTGTGAAATCCAAAGGAGACTTGGCAAACCATCTGGGGTCAACCTTGGAGGATAAGATGCTCCTTTTTTTTTAAACTGTTTTCTACATCATAAATACCTGCAGTACGCAATTAAATCTATGTTATAATTTTACCTCAAGATAACCCTAAATTGTATGTTATATATGCAATCCATCCATCCATTCATCCATCCACATGCACACATATGTATATTCTTCTGTAAGTAGTTACTTATTTGTAAGCCTGCACCATATTTTATACAGTTTATAATGTTCTGTAGACCTTATCTCCATAGTGTTGGATTATCATAAAAATATAACTAGATTATTATCACCAGTAATATTTACCTTCCTTCCATAAAGAAACTGCAGGTTGCTTTTTTACAAAACAGATGTACTTGTTAGCTGAGATGATAAAACATATTTGTGTGTGTGTGTGCAAGCTTTAGGGGAATACTAAACCCATCTTCTGTGAAATAAAACTGTGTGAACATGCAGTGAGAGTAACTGGAGAGGTAAATAAGCAAGCACCCGGAGAGGCTGTGCTGGGGGAACTTGTGATCTGTTGGACAGGGCTCTTCATCTGGACTGCTGCACCAGCCTTCTGGAAACAGATGAAGTAGAGAGGGGTTTCTTCAAAGTTTTGTAAATAAGTCAAAGCTGTGATACTGAAATGAACAACAAAAACATGGAGTGGGTGCATTTTTTTATCATGGCAAAACCAGTAAATTCAGACCTAAAGTGAATAAAAATCTTGGAAAATATGAAAAGGAACTATTGAGAGGAAGGCAGGCAAAGGTCTGTGATGAGACATTGGCCAGGGGAAGGAGAAGTGCAGGCAGAGAGAGGAGGAGAAAGGAAAGGAAAAGGACCAGAGAGTCATGGGGAGAAGAAGGAAGACAAGAAAGGAAGAGGGAAAGCAAGGGAAAGAGGAAACAACCATGCAAGAAAGAGCAAGTCTGGGCTGGAGAGTCTCCTGTACCTTCCAGTATGCTGCTTTGCTTTTGATCATTCCTGAACTTCAGGCACATGTATATACATGAATGCATGTGTGCATATGCGTGTGAGGGCGTGCCTGTGCACGAGGGCGTGTGTGGGTGCACGTGTGTGAGGCTGTGCATGTGCATAAGTGCATGTTTGTAAGAGTGTGCTTGACTGTGATGCATGTGTGGGTGTCTGGATGTGAGAGCGTATCCTGTAAATGAAGGACATGCATGTGAGGGTGTGCATGTTGCATGCGTGGAGAGGGTGTGCATGTGCGTGCGTGTGAGGTGGTGCATGGCATGCGTGTGAGGGTGTGCAATGGACCATGCATGTGAGGGTGTGCATGTGCATGCATGAGAGGTGTGCATGGACATGCATGTGAGGTGTGCAATGTGCATGCGTGTGAGGGTGTGCATGTGCATGCGTGTGAGGGTGTGCATGTGCATGCGTAGAGGGGTGTGCATGTGCATGCGTGTGAGGTGTGCATGTGCATGCGTGTGAGAGGGTGTGCATGTGCATGCGGTGAGGGTGTGAGCATGTGCATGCGTGTGAGGGTGTGCATGTGCATAAGTGCCATGTTTTGTGAGAGTGTGCTTGCCCATGAGTGCATGTGTGGGTGCCTGTGGTGTGAGGCCTGTGCATACGTGTGAGTGCATGGGTATGTGGCACATGTGTGTGCATGAGTGCAGACTACACACCACACCAAATGTGCTTCCGTGAGAGAGCTTTATATATGTCTGTCCAATTTCATATTTGGGATTAAAGAAAACTGGAATTTTGTGTTTAATTGCAACCCAAAGGCAATACTTAGCACTTTATTACTTTCAATATCTTTCCATACTGCCCTCAAAGTCAGTGGCTGAAAACATCGATCTGATGTATATTTCAATGTGAAACAAAATCAATACTGAGCACACCTGCCTGATGTTTTTTCATTTTGGCTTCCACTTGCCAGGTGAAAACCGGGCTGTGCAATTTTCTTGCAGGAGACTTTGAACACGTGACTTCCGTCTTTTAAACTTCAATATTCCTTCTAATAATACTGTTGTCTGAATATTAGATGACATAATACATTTTGAAGAACTTAATCTAGTGTACTGAAACACGTTAAGTATCAAGTTATTTCAATATTTTTATATTATAATTTATTATTCATTATTTTGACATTTTAGAATATTAGACCCTGACACACATATCATAAGCATTCAAAACATTGTAAATGTTATAATAATTAATATAGTTTATTAACTGGGTAAAACCGAGTTTCAATTTTAAATATGCAACATCACACACAACAATAAAATAACACCTTTTATTAAAATCAGAAATAGAACAAAGTGCACTACATATGTAAATATATTTTAGTCAAAAACCCAAATGGCTTTTATTTTGAAGTCTGACAATATAATTACACATTTTACTTATTCATAATAAGATATTATAGTAGTCACATAAATGTAGAAGAAAGATAATGATAAAGGAATTTCATATACAGATACTTCATAAGCTATAATAAATGTTGAAGTAGTATTAGTTCTTGAACAGACATATTTATGAAAGAAAATAGAAAACCCACTGGAAAGGTATTTGACATATGATGAGTGAAGTTTCTGATTATTTAGTAGAATGTGTTTATAATAGACAGTATCTTGATAATGGGTTCATACCTAAGAATCCCTCATGACTATATGACTTTCTCATACAATATGCCAGCATAAGTTATGTATTAGCTTAATATTTAAATATGAAAAGAAAATATAAAAATGTTTTAATAGTATATTTGAGTAGTCAAAATATTTTGAATGAGGTAGTAATATTTTCTAGTATTGAAATCTTTAAAAGAAAAGGTAGAGAGAACTAATAAATACAAAACACTTCTAGCATATAAAAATAATGTAAACAAAAGGTAAAAATACATTTTAAAATAAAAGAAGAAAAATGTTTAGAATTTTAATAAACACTACTTAGTGCCCTTGTATATAGGGCCTTATAAAATATCAATGAACAACAACAGTGTAACTACAACCAAATCAAAATAACTAAAATTATGTGCAAAAGACAGACTTTTTTTTTTTTTAATTATACTTTAAGTTCTAGGGTACATGTGCATAACGTGCAGGTTTGTTACATATGTATACTTGTGCCATGTTGGTGTGCTGCACCCATCAACTCGTCAGCACCCATCAATTCATCATTTATATCATGTATAACTCCCAATGCAATCCCTCCCCCCTCCCCTCTCCCCATGATAGGCCCCAGTGTGTGGTGTTCCCCTTCCCGAGTCCAAGTGATCTCATTGTTCAGTTCCCACCTATGAGTGAGAACATGCAGTGTTTGGTTTTCTGTTCTTGTGATAGTTTGCTAAGAATGATGGTTTCCAGCTGCATCCATGTCCCTACAAAGGACGCAAACTCATCCTTTTTTATGGCTGCATAGTATTCCATGGTGTATATGTGCCACATTTTCTTAATCCAGTCTGTCACTTAAAATTACTATGTAAATACATGAAAAGAAACTGTTCAGATTTATCAGTTGAGGCCTAAAGAATTTTGTTCAATAGAAATTTGTCAAAATCTCCAACTGTGATTGTGGTTCTGTGACTATTTCTTTTATTTCTGTCAGATTTTACATTATATTTTTGAATATATGTTATTTTATGCATACACAGCTAAGAATGTTATGTCTACTTAGTGGCCTGACATTTTTATAACTAAGAAATACTCTGTGTTATCTATGGTAATTTTCTTGTTTTGAAACCTACGTTTTTGAAATTAAGATGCCATCTAATTGCATGTTAGATTTTGATTCTATGTAACATCTCAGATGCTCAGATGCACTCTTCTACTTTCTTTTTCTTTTCTTCCACGTAACAATTTGGATAGTTTGTTTTGCTAATCTTTGATTTACTCGCATGCCTAATTCCAAATCCATCCTATCACTATTATACTAATTTCCTTTACATCTGTAAGACGTCTTGGAGTCATTCTTAGTGTGGATCTGATGGAGATAAATTCTCTGCTCTGTTTTGTTTTTGAAAATTCTGAAGTTCAAATTTCAGCTTTATGTTTAAAAGCTACCAACAATTCTAAGTTTCTAATTTACACTCATTTTTGGATGATTGTATTGAAGTCATTGGGGCCAAGAAACAAAGTTTTATTCCCATGTTGAATTTATAATTCAAAGTGGTTAATCCTAAAACATAAACTAAAGCAAGCCTAGCAGCCCGTATCAAGGAGGAGTCATCTCTAGTTTCCGGGTATGTTGTGGAGAGGATTAGTTCCTCAGTCCTGTGGAAGTGGGCTAACGGTACGTTATATAATAATAATGCTTAGGTAAAGTCTACAGTTCTGCGACACAGACTTCTAGAAATACAAGGCAGAAGCTGATTTCTCTCTCCTGTAACAGGACAGAGATAAGTGGCTCCGACCAAGAGGACAGCATTGCCTCTGCCACTCTGGGTTCTGGTACCTGAGCCCACGGCTGATGCTCCAGCTGAAGTCACATCCTGGGAGGGAGAAGAGGAAATGGAGGTTACCCTGCTTCCTTTGTAATTGTGTGGTTCATAGGCTGCACCCATGACTTCCACCTCCCAAAGGCAGACTTTAGTCGTGCGGTCAAATCTATCTGCAAAGGAAATTCAAGTATATGTTATACTGTTAAGCATCGTTATTGTCCTTCATCCGTCAACAAGCATTCTATGATTGAGCACAGGGATCAGATTTTTAAATTTTGTATAAAGTGCTGGCTAGTAACTATTTCAGGCTCTGCAGGCATAATAGTCTCTCTATCAACTGTTTAGCCATGTAGATCAAAAGCTGTCATGGGCTTGATGCAAAGAAATGGACAAGGCTATGTTCCAATAAAACTTTATGTATAAAACAGGCAGCAGGGCAGGATGCACCACCTATTCTAGCCAGTGCTGACCACTGTAAATTTCCTGAACATACCTGCGTGTCTTTGCTGATGCCAGTCTTCTCTCCAGAAATACCCCTTTACTCTTGATTAAATTGCAATGACTGCAGACATCTGATAATACTCATCCTCTTAGACCAAGTTCAAATGTTTCCTCTTCTCTGGGGCTTTCTTAAGTGGCTATCTTCATTTTTCACGAGTGCTTTTCTAGTCGTTTTAAAGTATTTGTTCTCTTCATTCCTAATGGAAGACTATCTGATAGTACCAGGACAAACATGCATGTTTATATATTATATATATATGTACACACACAAACACACACACTCACACACAACAGAAATTTCCTCTAAAAGTATTCATTTTATTCCAACTACATGCAAAATAAGAACCCAAATCAATAGATTCTTTTCTTCCTTTTTTTGAGTCTGTGAGACAAACCTTCATCTTGCAGAGGCCATACATGAAAATCAAGAAAAAGTAAAATCAACTCATCAGAACCTGATCGATGTTATGTATGTTATGGATGTTACATATATAACAAGAACTTGGAAACTTGTGGCTCATTCTACAGAGATATTTACAAGTTAAAATATCCCACTTATTTATGGAAACATGCAGTAAAGAATATACTGAATGTGCTTGGGAAGTCAATGGGATAGAAAGAAATACTCATACAGTAGATGTGTGCTCAGATTTGAAAAAAATTATAAAGGAAAAAAAGACTTACTAGTAATCTGATTTAAAATTTATCAACACAGAAATGCAATGCATCTTAGAAGAGACCCAGTACAATTAATTAAAATTAATTAGATTGCAATTATTGAGTAGTATAGGAAGAACAAGGGAAACATTTCAGTCAGCATTTCCAAAAATACTATAAAACTTTCATGATATTAACATGCTGGTGTTGAATGTGATATGTACACAGTGGCCACTGAAGAGAACATCAAATTGCCTTTTTATGTAAGAAATTGGATAAAGAACAGGAATCAAGTCAATCCAAAGTGTAATTTTCTCATGAACATGAATGGATGGGATGTGTTCGGGTCAAATATAATGTGTGTGGTTATACAGCTGAGGCAGGAATCTGACATTTCTTTGGCCCTGCTATCAAATTTAAAGTGACATGCTTTTATTTTCCTCCGGGGCTGTGGCTGTGATTCTCAGATGAGGAGTGGGCTCAGCTGGCACGGTTTAAATGGAAATACATGTGGATAATAACCATAGACTATAAAGCACTGCTGGCCAACCAGGAATCAAATTAAGGGTAAGTAAAAGCTTTGTTTGTATTTATTTTGCTTTTAAACCTTTCCAGAGATTTGATTATATGTTATTAGCCTGAAGATTCATTGAATAGGAACCCCAGGAGACAAAAGTGTGTATTTAGCTTCAAGACTCTTCCTGAATGAGGGTATGGGTGTACCTTGTGTGCCTGTGCCTGTGTGTTCGCCTGTGCACATCAATCTTTCTTTCTCTGTGTACAAAAATAAGAAGAGGACATTGACCCGTTTGTCCAGATCTCTTCAGTAGGGAAGAAACCTCATCCAGGACCCAGGACAATGGCTTTTTAAACTCACTTTAATCTACTTCCCTTCAGGAAGGCATGAAAGGAGTCCTGTATATTCAGTACTAGCTCAGCACTGAAGTCTTGGATGCAAGCGTCTCCGGGGCTCTTCATTAACAATCATGTATCTACAAACGGTGATGGTTTTCAGGATTGCCGGGAAATAACACTTACCCCCTGGTGTTTCCTGACTGAGAACTTCCTCACCACTTCCAGTTCATGGGTGTGAAGCCTTTGGTGAACTGTCAGTGATGGAAAGGAGTGGGGAGGGAAACCAGAGGGACCCTTGATTGGATGTCCTCTTCATGCACACCTTACGATTCATGTTCTGTAGCGCACCGGTGAGTCAGGCTTACCCCCACGGTAATGACAGAGAAGCAGACACAGACGTAAGGGTAATTCACCTAGGCCAGAGCAGCTGCATCATTCGAACCCAGAACTCGGCGAGGTCAAAGGACGCGTTTCTCGTACCACCCTTGGTTTATAGGCTCATAAATGTACGTGGCTCAGGTTTCCACCGCATCTTAGTGGTGAACAGCGCTTGAATGCTCCCGAGACACGTTTGTGGTTGTTTTGTAACAAATGTCATTTTCCCATTGACAGAAATAAACAATGCTGAGATGTTTTCCCCACGGGTAGGACTCACATCAGCGACTATCACTTGGTCGGGAAGTTTATTCATCGTGCAATTCCACGAAGAGCCAAGTCACCTGCCCTTGTCATAGACGAGGCAGTGGAGCTGGAAGCGCGGCCTGGCTCGCTGTCTGACAGATTTGGTGTTCCCCATGTGGTCCGTGCAGCAAGAAGGCTTTCAGGCATGCACCACTGGCGGCTCCGTGGGACATCAAACAGTTCCTATGTGTGCACCAACTTCCTCCAAAGCTTCCTGACTTCAAACATCTGTATGTCGAGGCACTTTTGCAAATGATGAAAAATACAACACGAAACAACAACAAAAACTCTTGACTTAGGGAAAACTCATAAATATTTCCAAAATGAAAACCTCTTTGCTTTATCTTGAAAAATATGCTGCAGAGTACAGCCATGATCAAATTTTTGGAAGAACTGCTCCTTAAAATCATAGAGTTAGCAGGAACCTGCCGGGACAGAAATACATGCCATCCTCTCCAGACTCTGCCATTTAACAAAGAAGACGTTCCACTGTTAAAAGTCTTTCACGGTTACTTCTTCCTTTGAGGGGGTTTACGTCTACATTTCCCCCTGTGTTACCTATGAAAATTACTACCTCAATTAATAAAATAACTTAAAAATGTTTCTCTTCCCAATATGTATTTCATTCAATTTAGTAGCAAAAGGAAAATAATAGAATATCATGGCAGAATTTGGCTGCTTTATCCAAAATTCTATTTTTTCTGGTTGTTTAGTCAACTATTCATCTTCTATATTGCATAACTGTTATTATGCTTTTAATTTAAGGAATTCCGATGTATTTAGATACAGTAGCTCCCCAATTACAACCCTGTAACCCTTTTGGTAACACACATGTTTCTATAACCTCTCTCTCATGCGCGCCCCATCCGCTACAACTGAGGTTCCTTACAGGCACACTTGTATCCCATTTGCTGCTATTAATTTACAAAGTCACTCATCAATCCTTGACAAAAGAGCCATCGACTCACCTTTAATATTCACCTCCCTAGACTAGCACATAATTCAACTCTGCCTTTAACTCTGTCAATGGCAATAAATTAAACTAAAGAAACTTTCACTAGGGCTTTAAGTACCTTCTCTGTTAAGAAGAGACAGTGGTGGATGGGATCCCTGGAGAAAATTGGCCTCGTCACATTTTGCTGCAGTAGACAGAGGATTGGAGGACCATCACAGGTACAGGGCTACTGGCCGTCATGTGATGTAGCTGAAGTTCATTTCTAGTGTCCTAGTCTTCCACCCAGATTCTCTCTCCATATGTAAAACATGTTTTTATTGTTTTAGAAAGTAATTATTCAGGTTTCCTCGTTGTAATGCCTGTATGTGAATTCATTCCATTGTCAGAACCTACTTATCTAGTTATCAACTATGTAACAGCCCACTCTGAAAAAAATGATAGTAAAATCTGGCAGGCATCATGTTCAACTTCATAGCTGTCTTCGATTTTTTGTTGAGTTTTACTCACTGAAGGTGAATAAGAATAAAAGTACGTTAGACAAGAACACTTTGTTAGTAACCTATTTTAAAAATTATTTTGACAGTTGCTTTCTATTTTTGTGCTTTTCCAAGTAACAGGTCATTTGAGTAAGGTAGACAAATATGGAAACAAAAACACAAAGTTTGAAAAGAGCCAAATCCCAGTAAATTTGTAAAGATCCACTTTAGGATGCCAAGGCAGAAGGATAGCTTGAAGTCAGGAATTTGAGACCAACCTGGACAACAATGTGAGCTCCCATCTCTACAGAAAATAAAAATTTTAGCTGAGTGTGGTAGTGTGTTGCTATAGTCCCAGCTACTTTGGAGGCTGAAGTGAGAGGATGGCTTGAGCCCAGGAGGCTGAGGCTGCAGTGAACTGTGACCATGCCACTGCACTCCAGCCTGGGTGACAGCACAAGCAAAACCTTGTCTTAAAATAATAATAATAATAAAAAAATCCATCATCCACATCTTAAGTGGAGACTTACAAAAGAGATACTTAGCATTTCTGGATGTATAAGATCAAGGGAAAAACAAGTCGGGTTGTGAGGGCTGCGATTGAGGTAGAAGTGTTTTCTTCCTGTAGGAAAACAAAGTAAGTTCCTTGAGACATACTTGCTACTCCACCTCCTGGGTTCCAGCGATTCTCCTGCCTCAGTCTCCCGAGTAACTGGGATTACAGCCACACACCACCATGCCTGGCTAAACTCCACATGAACAGCTATAGGGATTTGTGGGAAAATAACAAAACAGCTGGCCGTCCTATCACCAGAGTCCCAGAGGAAGAAGAGAAGGCAAGTGAGACTTATTTTAGGGAATAATTGCTGGAAATGTCCCTACAATTTAGCAAAAGATATAAACCAAAAGATTCAAGGAGCTGAGTAAAACCCCAACAAGATACCCATGCTATGACACATTCATAATAAAACTTCTAAAACTAAAAGCAAAGAAAAAAATTGATAACCTCCAGAAAGAAAAGAAATGACGCGTTGCTGATAGAAGACCCATTAGATTGACAGCCGACCTCTCATCTGAGACCGTGAAGGCTCGAAAGAGCCGCCACGATGTACTTCGAGCACTGAAATGAAAGGCTTGTCAAATGAATTCTCTATCCGGTGAAAACACACTTCAGGAGACGAAGGGGAAATGCGGATGTTCTCCAACAAGGAAAACGAACAGGAATTGTTACTTACGAGCCCACCCTTGAAGGATGGCTAAAGGAGCTTCTCTACACAGAAAGGAAATAACTGCAGAAAACCCGGAATCTTGTGAACAACACCAAAGAGCTCTGGAATGAGCAAAAATAGAGGCCAATGTAATAAACCGTATCCTTCATGTAAGTTTCTCAAATCATATCTGATGGTAGAAGCACAAATTCTAACATGATGTGATGTGACAATCAATAGGTAAGTATGGAGAGGAAATACATACAGCAATTTTATTTAAAACATGGGGACGTAAAGGGATCTAAAGGAACATAAGATCTCTATACGTCACATTAAGTGGTGAAATGTTGATATCAGTGGCCTGTGTTAGTTAAACACATGTACTGTGTTTACTTAACCTAGAGCACTAAGAAAATTATGTGAAATTCTATACTCAAAATACTATAAGTAAATCAAGATGGAATCTAATCTTTCAAACGTCTGACCTCTTAAAGATTTTTCGTTAAAGTAAGTTATTTAAAAAGTGAATGCATTTTAAGTTCAGCAAAATAGAGAGAGCAGAGAGTCAGAGCGTGGCAGGAAGAGAGACAGAGAAAGAGGTAGACAGAGATACCTGATTTTGCATATTCAATATAAAATGAGAAAAGAAGTAGGAGTGTACAAACATCACCAAAAACATCAAAGGGGTAACCCAAATGTTCTCTGCATCAGATAATGCCTACTTTGCTGTGGCAAGTGTCACAAAAATAAATAAACCTATTTTAGGGCTTATCTTATTTAAATGAAAACAGTTTTTCTAACTCTTTGGAATCCTTAACTTGTTTTTGTTGTTGTTGTTTGTTTGTTTGTGACAGAGTCTTGCTCTGTCACCCAGGCTGGAGTGCAATGGCATGATCTCGGCTCACTGCAAACTCCGCTTCCTGGGTTCAAGCGATTCTCCTGCCTCAGCCTCCTGAGTAGCTGGGATTACAGGCACACACCACCACGCCCAGATAATTTTTATATGTTTAGTAGTGATGGGGTTTCACCATGTTTGTCAGGTTGGTCTTGAACCCCTGACCTCAGGTGATCCACACCCCTCGGCCTCTCAAAGTTCTGTAATTACAGGCGTGAGCCAAGGCGCTTGGCTGGAATCTTAACCCCCTTTTTTACACCTCTTCATTCACCAAATCTTGTGACCTTCCCCATGCCCTCTCCTGCAATTCATTTCTAGATTTCCAAGGAGTTCAAGGTAGATGGCCTTGAAGGTAGATGGCCCACAGTTCTCCTTATTAGTACATTTGTATGAATCAGACCATAGGGACCATTTTAATTTTAAGTTTAAAAAAATACGAGGAAAACTTACTTCTTGCGTAATTGTAAAAGTCCCCAAAAAGCATATAAAATTTGAATAAGTCCAAAAAAAAAGACCTTTTCTTTGTTTGTTTTTCATGGCACAGTAGGCTGAAATATTGTTCTCTAAGCCTGTCTAAAAACTATCTGTCTTTCTTGGGCACATAACCTTCTTCTGTTTATTATCTATAATGATAGTTTATCAACTATCATCTATAGTTGTTTAATCCCTGACTGTGTAAAGTCTGCTGTTAATTTTTAGAAAACAAAAGAGTTGTCCATTTTGTATAGACTTGGAAATAATTTTTGTCCAGTAGAGAATATGATCCCCGAAGTTCTGGTGCTATTTCTGTGCAGTGTATGAACTAGTTTTCTTTCTGTCTAATTTAGCAAGCCCATTTCATCACTCTCATTGGGTAACTGACTGGGGGCATATCTGTGTCTCGTGTTCTCAGAACCAGCTTCTCATCCTGCTGGGCTTCTCAATAGCTGCCCCATAAATCTTTAACATATGTTCATTGTCAATTCCTCTGAGGATTCTATTCTTCTAGTTGTGAAAATTACACATAGACAAAACAAGATAGAGAATATGCTAATTTTAAAATACATTTTCTCCATTAATCAAGCTTGCACTGTTGGGAAAACACTGTTTTGTCCTAAATGTTTTACCTAATTTTTACACGATACTTAGAGTATGGGGGCTTATTTAAGATCTGAGGGTGGTTATGATTTAAAAGATTTATGCACAGAGAAAATAGACACACAATTTTCAGTTGAGTCTTCCATTTTGAGAAAAACTCCCAGGAAGACTGGATTATAAACCCTAGTAGTTTATTCTCTCACTCAAACCCTTTAAACCTTTGTAATATGGCACTTTTTTTTTTTTTTTTTTGGTTTTTTACAATTAATGTTATTTCTCTCCCATTCTATTTGTATTTTCTTACAGAGTCAATGAAAGCAAAAGCAGAGGCTTATTAAGCCAACTCAATGGCATTACGCCCCAGCAAATCCAGTAGGTCAAGTGCCATAAATTATGGCCTTTTGCATTGCATGAGTACCATGAAGATAAATGAGGACGCTAACACAAGACACTGAAGGAAGAAAAGGACACATTTCACTCCAAGTTTTTGTTCTCCAGTTTATTTTTTATATCTTTGGGTAAAGGTAGCATTCCATTACCTGTGAACAAATACTTTATACTACACCTTTAGCTATTTCTCCCATATACATGACAAAATTGTCAATTCCAGAATATTGACACAAACTTCATAACACTGAACAGTCTTTCTGGCAACTTAAAAAAGGAAAAATAAAAGCTCCAAATACTAAATTGATGTTCTGTGCCTTTACGTATCACATATTAGAAAAATAAATGGTCATAATAGTCTCTGAAAATCCTCCTCATTGGTTCTCACACACATTTGTAAATGCTGATGTGTTTTCTAACTGTATTTACATCTCTTTCACGCCTGTCTCTCCAATTCTACCAGGTAATGTACTTGGTCTTTTTTTTTGTTTTTCCTTTAACATTGTAATATTGTGAAGCAGGATGAAAGGAGTCCAGCTTTCTGTTTCTATACTTGTGCTCCCTAGAGGCAACAGAGATTGGGGGACTGTAAAAGAAAAGTGGAGGTAAAAGTGTTTCCTCCACATTGGAAGGAGATGCCTGAGGTGCAAGGGAGGAGCAGCAGGAGTGGTCAGTTGGATCAGATCGCAGCAGGTGCATTTCACTTTCGTGTGGCCTCATCGTCCTAGCAATGGCTCAGCGTTCCAAGCATGGAAGCTGCAGAGGAGAGTAGAAGGACCCTGGATAGGATTTCCTGCAAGAAGAGAGGACACAGCAGTCTCGATGCCTCCACGTACCAGTGCCGTGGGAACAACTAAGATGCTGGCACCATGGCATGGCACCAGGGGGAATTATAAGAATGGTTGGAACAAAACATTACATACTTCAGCAAGATTGTGGCTTGAAATAAAGATTAAATTACATTATAAAAATATAAATTTAATGCGTATGGCACAATTGCTGTATAGATATTGGATAAGGTGTGGTTGTGACTACTTATTTTTGTAGGATGAGAATGTTTGTACTGTCATTGTCCTAATCATTATGATGAAGAATCTGTTTGGAAACAAGTGAGGTTTGTATTCACAACCTGCCTGCCTTTGACTGATGTTTCTCTCCAGGCTCTCACATCAGCTTCATTATCCCTGAACGCCTGTCAGAAGGTGAAGGCTCAGGTCACTGTTTGTTTCACCATTTATGTTATTTTCATGAAGATTTGAAATAACACCATGACTACTACTATAAAGATAACTCACAAAACAGACCAACAAAATACATCAGGGCATAGAGCATTTTGAACCTTGGGATCAGGTGTGGGAGAATATTGTGTTTAACAGTGTCAATTTGAACTTCTTTTTAAGTTCTTAATGTTCAAAGTAATTGAACATGTGTGTGTCAGGGGTCAAGTCCATCTCATGGTTAAACTGCACTAGTGGATTGGGGATATAAATGAAATATGCTTTCACAGTCGAGAACATACCCCATGACTCCAGCTTTTTTCCCCTGAATTCTTTTAGATTTTACTCTGGTCTACAACAAGCCAAGAACTTGTCTTTTCCCTTCTGAAATTTCTTTCAGAATCAGTTTCTATGAAAGCAATAATAGTCCCTGCAAGCACATACCACACACACACACATGCACACACACAGCCCACCCACATGTCAATATACAGGTACACAGTATCACTCACCCGTAGTCATATTTCTGGAGGTAAAAAAGTGAATGCTGGATAGTCAAGTAGAAAGGATACTGTTAAAAGGCAAGCAAAAAGCTGATTACCTTTTATCTGGGATATTCCTTCTTATATAATAGTTAATAGTGGACTCTGAGTCCTCCCCTTCTGGGTCAGTTAGTTAAAATCCTGCCCGCTTAATTCCCATTTAAATTATTACCATCCATGGGCCATTCTGTGCTGTAAGATTTTTTAAATAAGTATTTTTGATGAAATGATATTCATACTTCAGAACTCAGGTATCATTGTGACCCTTTCCTTGCAATCTAAAACAAGGTCTATAATTTTGTTTTGGAAACATGTAGCTAAGGCATTGATTGTACTGAAACCAAACTCCTAAGAGACACTACAATTCCAGAAGTTATTTTAAATAGTTAGCCCCACCCACCATCCCTCTCCACTTCTCACTCTGGTGGTTTGCTGAACAGAGGTGATCCTCCTGTCTACCACAGTGAGGCCCTCAGTGGAGTCCTGCTGTTGAATATCCATGTATGTGCGTATCCTGAGCCAAACGATCACCAACTGCCGATTTCATGACTGTTTCCTAAGAGAATGTTGTCTATGATTATTTTATCTGTTACTTAGATACAGTCAAAATTCAGTGTTAAACGTAGGAAAGTATGGTACTCTTCTCTCAGTGTCTAATAGAAACGCATACACTACATGTATATTCAGTCATCACATAAGCTAAATCATTCAAACCACTCTTTATTTATGTTTCTGTCTGTTTTCAAAATTTTGAAAATGCAAAAGATCAAGCTATTGGCCCAAATTCTACATGTTAGTTGAAGGTATCAATAAAGATAATTTTATTGGCGGTTATGCCATGACATGTTTATTCACTCTGTTGAATATTTAAAGTAACCCAGATATACACTGTGATCTACATTGTGTAAGTAAATCTTATAGTTATTTCCATAATTTGAATATGTAATTCTTATCACAAGTACATGATTGCTGGATCTAAATCAAATAATAATTTTTATGTTCTTGATACCTACTGGCAAGCTGCTTTCTTAAATGATTAACCAATTTATATTCCTTTAAGATTTCTGTGAGAAAACCTATGATTTTGGATCCACTTGACCACTCTGTGGCTTTTCCTATTGTAGTTTTCTGTTGAAGGTTATTCTCATTGACTTCTTTTTCTTTTATACTTTATGATGCACTCAGTGAAAGGTGCTCCACACCAAGTGCACAGTTTAATACTTTTTTATTTAAACAAATACCCACATAACAACAACCCTGTGGTGCAAACACCACAGAAGTAGGAGGCCACCTTTCCAGGCTTCTCCACTGTCTTTCCACTGTCTCCTTAACAGTAACACAATCTGTGATTGTATAAAAATCTCCTCACTCTCCTTGGTAGCTTTAAGATAAAATAACCCATTTCCAAATAAAATTGCACCTGTTTCTTGAATTTCAAACACATGCTATTCAAGATTATTTCCTCTCTTTTAAATGTCAAGACAATGTACTATATTGATTGATTTTTAAATGTTAGGCAAACTTGATTTTCTGAAATAAATTTAATTTGGTTGCCATGTATTATACTTTTGGTGTATTGCTGGACTTGGTTTGCAAATATTTGGTTCAGAATTTTTGCATCTACAATTATTAATGAAATTCATAACTTTTCTATATTTTCTTTTATGTTTCGATATAAAGCTGTTCATTTCTCTATTTTGTTTAAAGTTTATGGTATATATGTTTTATTTCTCTAAAATCTTTGTTTGAATTTGCTGGTGAATCAAGCTAAATGTGGAGTTTTGGTGGGAAAATATTTTTAAAAAGTGTAATGTCTATTTGTTGGAAACAAAATTACTGATATTTCTTATTTCTACTTGCATAATTTAGTAGTTATTTAATTTTCTAAGATTTTGTCTATTTGATCTACAAATTCAAAAGCAATGGCAAAATCTTGCTAATGATGCTCTTTGTTTCTTTTAAAAGTCTGTAGGATTTGTAGTGATGACTCTTTTTATTTCCTTTCTATGCTCGGCTTCCCCAGTTTAACTGTGTATTCTGCAGTTTTAAGAGCAATGTATATGCATACAAGTAAGGTTTTATGTACTAAACATATTTTTCAAATGTTCTATATCCTTGCTAAGATTGTTTTCTTGCCTTTTTCTGTCAATTATTTAGACATGTGTGTAATACTTCTCACTTTAATTGTAAATATAATTTTTTGAGATTATAAAACATTTTGCTTAACACACTATCAGAGCAAGTAATGTGGTACATAAACATTTAGAATTATTATATTTTCCTGGTGAGTTGTAATTTTATTTTATAATCCATGTCTTTTTAATGCAGATAATGTTTTACTTACTCTATTGGTAGATTTTAACATCAGCTCTCTGGAGATTGGTGTTTTTGCCCTGTTCTTTTGATTTTCTTGCATCTTAATATTTCTAAATATGTTTCCTTTTAGCAGTATATTATTGGGTTTTGCATTTTTTAAATATCCAGTATAGTCATTTTGAGTTATAATTGAAGGATCTTGTCCATTTTTTTAAATAAACTTTATTTTTTAGAAAAGCTTAGCTTTACAGAAGAATTAAGAAGACAGTACAGAAAGTTCTTGTGTAGCCCATCCTAAGCATTTCTGTTTTTAACATCTTATCTCAGTATGATACACTGCTACAATTAAAAAATCAGTCTTGATACATTATTAACTAATGTCCAGGCTTTCTTCAGATTTATTTAGTTTTTGCACATGTGTATTGTCTGTTCAGGATCCCATACCACAGGAATATAATTTCTGTTGTCAAGTCTCTTAATCTCCTTATGGTTGTGATAGTTTCTTAGACTTTCCTTGTTTCCTGACAATGTGTTCTAGAACATTCCTCAACTGAGATTTGTCACATATGTTTCCCATGATTAAACTGAGGTTTTATGTTCTGACAGGAAGACCAGAGAGGATTAGTGTCATTCTATCACATTGCGTCACATATAATAGGTACTATCAACATAACTTATCACTTCCAGTGTCTGCCTGGACTACCTGGCTAAGGTAGCATTTCAGGTTTTTCTACTGTAAAGATTATTTGTTTCACCATTTCTGTACAACCTTCTTTAGAAATAGGTTGCTTTATATAGTCCACACTTAAGGAATAGGATGTTACGTCTCACCTTTTTAGATTAAAGTGTCTATATAAATTATTTAGAATACCAGATTCTTTTTTTCTGGTACTACAAGATGCTCTAGGGTCACCTGATGTGTTTCTTGCCCTCTTTCTGGGATATCTGGGTGTTTTTTTTTGGAGTGCAGCATCAGAACCAAGATCTGGACCCCGAGTGGGCTCCTTGCAACTGAGGTGCCCTTGCCTCTGGGCCCTTTCAGCTGACATAGCAAGAAAATATACATATGCACTAACCTGTGACTGTGTACATACCTATAATTAGTTCTATGTAAAACTGTCCATAATAATATTAAGCTGAAATGAGTCTATTCTGATCTTAGAAACCCTAACCCATCACATGGAGCCTTCTAGACTTTTGCTCTTGCTCCTCTGGAAACTCCACTCAAACAGGGGGAAATCAGGTCCTGCCACTCACACCCTTTTATTTGAATGTTTACTAGGTGAGGCAAGGTGGTTCGTGCTGTAGCCTCGGATCCCAGCACTTAGGGAGGCTGAGGTGGAAGGATTGCTTAAACCTAAGAGTTCGAGATCAGACTGGGCAACACAGTGAGAACCTGTACCTACAAAAAAAAAAAAAAAAAAAAGAGAGAGAGAACAGAAAAAATTGGTGCATGCCTATAGTGCCAGCTACTTGGGAGGTTGAGGTGGGAGGATTGCTTGAGCCCAGGAGTTCAAGGCTGCGATGACCCATGATTGCACCACTGCACTGCAGCGCTCTGGGCAACAGAGTGAGAACCTATCTATCTCTAAAATACATACATACACACATGTTTACTACTGCATTTGCTTTTAACCTAATGACTGATATCTATAAGATTAAATTTACTGTATTATTACACTTTTTCTATTCTTTATCCTTTCTATTTTTCTCTATAATTTTGTGTACTTAAATTGATTTAGTTTTATAATTGTTTTATTTTTTATTACACAAATGTAAAAAATATACAAACATTTATTACTTTTCAATGTTTGCCCTAGAAATTGCATCACACATCTTAACCTATATTTATTTTATATTAATTGTTGCTTTTTTCTTTTTTCCCAAAGCAAGAACCTTCAAACAAAACATTTAAATTATTTCCCTTCCATCATATATGCTACAGTTGTTAGACATCTAATTCTCTCATACACTTTGAAACCAAAAACATTTTAACTCTTGCTCTAAACTGTCGATATTTATTTAAATTTATACATGTAAATTGTATTTTTTTATTGCTTCCTATTTTTCTCCCAAATCTCGAACTGTCTGACCATCCCTTTTACTGGAAGAACAACCAACATTCAGTGCAGGAATCTCAGTGCCAAAGTCTTTGACTTTCTCTAACCTCATCCTCCCTGAAGAACACAACTATTGTCATTTTGCTTTGTTTCATTTTATGCTTATTATTATATTTGTTAGCCTCCTCCAGAGTAATAGAAAATGTAGAAGACATACATATCTTCTATATATAGAGAGAGAGAGAAGTGAGAGACATATAGAAAGATAGACAAATACACACAAACACACACACATATGAAGTGAGAGAGAGAGAAAGAATTATAATATATACTATTATAATACCTACATAAATAAGGAATTGGCTCATGTTATTATGGAGGCCGGAAAGTCGAAATCTCTGGTGTGCACTGGCAGATGATAGACCCAGGGAAGCAGAAAGTGCAGTTTCAGTCTGAAGGCCAGAAGCCCAGAGATCCAGGAAAGAGTTGATGCTATATGCTGGCAAAATTCACTCTAGCTTGGGGGAGGTCAGTCTTTGCTCTAGTCAGGCCTTCAGCTGATTGAATGTGGCCCACCCACATTGGGGAGGGCTATCTGCCTACTCAAAGTCCACCGCCTTAAATGTTAGTCTCATCTAAAGACGTTTTTGTAGAAACATCCAGAATATGAAACCACATATCTTAGCACCCCAGGGTCTGGTCAAGTGCACATGTAATATCAACCACAACAAAACATAATATCATTTTTTTCTGGACAAATGATTTTTTTTTGGCAAGAAATCTATTAGGCTGGTGCAAAAGTGATTGTGGTTTTGGCCATTACTTTTAATGTCAAAACCACAATCAGTTTTGCATCAGCCTAGTATTTATGAACAAATACTTGAAATGACTCTTTTTTTGATTACTATTGTCAGCAAAATGTAAACTATTTCACAAGAATTGAATGAATACCCAACTTATTTCAATGCCTCTAATACTGCCACCACCATGAAATTTAAGACCTTATTCATTCCTTCTTATAAGTGTAGACCTAAGGAGGGTGCATGCAAAGCTAGGCACAACTCAGGACAATTCTAAATCATTTAGGGGCTGCCTACAGTGAAAGAAATTTTGCACTGAGAACTGACTGTGTTGGGAGTAGCATCTGCTTCTCCAAGCGCTCACGTGGAGCCCTTTCTCCTGTGGACAGCGGCAGCATGCTGAGTCCATGAGTGACGGCTAGGCGGGCGGTCCACATCCCTCCCTTCCGGTACGTCTTTCCACGCATTGCTGCTCCAGGCGAGAAAAGAAGGGAGAGGACTCCTTTCTGTTGATCTCACCTCTGGCTCTACTACACACTCAAAGCACAGGGTTTAACCAAACATCACAACCTGGAAAAAAAAAAAAAGCAGGTTTTGAATAAAATATCTTAAAGTCTTGTGAAGGATGGCATGGAAGATCCATACAGGGATAAAGGGATATGGCAGAGGGGGAATATTGGGAAAACACGTCCCCCACATTGAGGATGGAGGAAATGTTTCTTGTTTTGTTTGTTTCATTTAATCACAGCATCTGGGGCACATCTCTAGTAGATGCGTTTGTCGTTGTAATTCATGACAGCAGACTTAAGACATGAAGGAACTCCTCAAATTTACCTTCCTTTATTGCAACCAAACAATAAGACTAATATCTTCGGTGTGAAGCCACGTAAAAGGATGTCTTGGAAACCATATAAAGTGGATTTACTTTCTTGTAGCTTTAGTAAGCCGTTCAAAAAAGTATTTGATTGAGTGAACGAAAGGTTAAAACAATTGTGATTTTTCAGAATGATATATTCAATTTTGTATGCAACTATCACTTAATGTATTTATTTTTCACCTTTCTATCTCTACTAGTCACTCTGTTCGGCAGGAATTATTTGGTTATAATACAGCAAGTATTAAAATGTACAGTGACCATAAATTCCCTATGTATATCTATACATATAAAATCAATATATATTCAATTTTTTTCTTTGAGATGGAGTTCCGCTCTTGTCGCCTAGACTGGAATGCAATGGCATAGTCTAAGCTCATTGCAACCTCTGTCTCCCAGGTTCAAGTGACTCTCCTGCCTCAGCCTCCCACGTAGCTGGGATTACAGGTACCTGCCACCACACCCAGCTAATTTTTGTATTTCTAGTAGAGACGGGGTTTCACCATGTTGCCCAGAATGAATATATCATTCTGAAAATCACAATTGTTTTAACCTTTAGTTCACTCAATCTTATCAAATACTTTTTTGAATGGCTTACTAAAGCTACAAGAAAGTAAATCCACTTTATATGGTTTCCAAAACATCCTTTTACGTGGCTTCACACCAAAGATATTAGTCTTATTGTTGGTTGCAATAAAGGAAGGTAAATTTGAGGAGTTCCTTCATGTCTTAAGCCTGCTGTCGTGAATTACAATGACAAACGCATCTATTAGAGATGTGCCCTAGAGGCTAGTCTTGAACTCCTGACCTCAGGTGATCTGCCTGCCTCAGCCTCTCAAAGTGCTGGGATTACAGGCGTAAGCCCCTGCTCCTGGCCAATATATTCACTTTAAATATTATGATAATTAAGAAAAGAATAGATTTATATTCCTACAGAGACTATACTTTTAGTATAGTCTCCATTGCCATTCTGTCAATGCATGCATGCTCAATGTTGTATCTGGGAAGTGTTTTACGATATGAGGTGGTGGAAGCTGGGTTCGTAGCTAGTGTGCATTTTTCACGAGAGAAGTACCCTCACTACAGGAGAGCTACAATTACTAACTTGGTATCGATTGGCTTGAAACTTGGAATTTTACATCTGTGTTCACATTCAGGTGCCAGGCGAGAGCTGGCCCCGGCACAGCACTGGTGTTGTTCTCCCTCCCTGAATCTCTGTCCAGATATGGTCCTTTGTCTTCCATTCTTTTATTACATTAACTAATTAATTAATTGTGAAAACCAGACTCTCCCGAAGAACTCCACAATGTGGTTGGAAAATAACACCGACCTATATGAAACAGAGACTGATGTTGTAAGAGTTAGACAAAATGAGAGAACATGAAATATGGAAAGTCAGTGTGATTGATCATAGCAGTGATATGATTCACCATTTCTAGGGCTCCTTCCAGGCACAGTGCCAAGTTCCCCACACTTATTACCCCATTTAATCCTCAAAACAGATTCACACTACTATCAGACCCACTTTGCAGTTAAGAAAACTGATGCTTAGTAAAGTGAAGTAACTTTTCCAAGTTCATACAGGTAGTAAATGGCAAACGCATTTACTTTCAAATGTCTTATACAGGTGAGAACTTCTTTGACTTTACAGATGGGTGAGGTAACTGTGGTTGAAATAGCCTGAGAAGAATATATGGATAAGAAGGGCTTTGGATTATGAGTGAGACTTGAAATTCGAAATAAGTACAGTTGACCCTCGAACAATGTGGGCATTAGGGGCACCATGCCAATCCCCTGCATAGTCAAAAGTCTGAATATAACACTGGAGTCCCCCAAACCAAACTACAAACAGCTACTGTTTATGTTACTGCTAACATAAACAGTTGACTAACACGTATTGTATATTAAATGTGTCATATGCAGTATTCTTACAATATGGTAAGCTAGAGAAAAGAAAAGGTAATTAAGAAAATCATAAGCAAGAGAAAATATATTTGCTATTCATTAACTGGTAGTGAAACCTCATGAAAGTCTTCATTCTTGTCTTCATGTGAAGCAAGCAGAGGAGGAAAAGGAGGGTTGGTTTTGCTGTTTCAGAGGTGGCAGAGGTGGAAGAGGTAGAAGGGGGAAGAGGAGAGGCAGGCACACTCAGGGCAACTTCTATTGAAAAAAAAAAGTATAAGTGGACCCTTAAAGTTCAAACCCATGTTGTTCAAGAGTCAACTTTATATATAATTAAGAGAGAAAGAAATGTCTCTTATTACATAACTATCTATTATATTGACAGTCTTTCTATTACTCTTTTACAATAACTGTATCATTATCCTCATTTTAGAAAACAAAACAAACCTGAAAATTTTAGAAGTTAAATAATTCATCCAATATTATTTAATATACATTATTAAGCTGTGACTTCAGATTCTTAGTGAAAGTTAAACATGGGTTCTAAACACCATGCCTCCACTTCTGGTAGCTCTCTCTGGGGTCCAAGACAAACAGGCTTTCTCACCTATGACATGAATTCACTAGTTTCACATCATTTTGCTAGAGCACTTTCAGAGATCAAGTATTGCTGTACCTATTGCCAGCTTCCTATAGCCTTTTAAAAAATTTCACTTAAAACCAACAGTTTCTCAGAAGAAAAGAGTCAGAAACTCAGGGAAGCAGGTGAACAGAGAGTAAAAGGACAAGAGAAGTTCCACAGAAATTGAGCAATGGGCCCAGGGTCACACAGGTGGTAAATCACAGAGCACAGATGGGAACTCCTGCACCATGACAGCATTAATTCTCTTAACCACCATACTGTTTTGTACCTCAAACATTCTACGTGCAATTTCACTAAGTTTAAAAGCCACAAGTCTGAATTAGCAAAATGTCACCAGAAGTAATTTAAATGTATGTCTCACTTTCATCTTTGATACTTACTTCTTATTCCCAACTCTTTCTTTCCAACTTACTTTCCTCTAATGTTCCAACAAACACACAAAAACAGTGCAAAATTTGTTTTTTTAAAAAACTAAAATAGAAGAGGAAGACAGTTTCTCTCCCTGTTGCAGAAAGGAGGGAAAAGTCATTGCCAGAAGTATGTTTAGGTAAGAAAAAGATAAAAAGTCGGCACCTTAGCTCCCGTGTGGGTAGGGCAGCAGAGCAAGACAGCTTCGTTACAAACCAAAGTCCAGGTAAAAGTGCCGCAGCTGTCTTGCTAATGCACTTGCAGGATCAGGGAAGATACAGAGACAAACTCACAAGCCATGAGCTGCTGAGCAATTGGGAACCCTGCAGAGGAGGCCCTTTCAAATGGGAAGTCAACTGCCAAATGATCAGGAGGTGTGAAAGGAAGAACCAATCACAAAAGAAAAACAGAAAGCAACCTTCCACCTGTACCAACAGGTAGCCCACGCATTTCATCCGACTTCAACTGGTATCACACAAAGCTGCCGAGGGAAGGAGAGCAAATATATTTGTTAAAATGTCATTTCCCTTAGCTGCAAAAGAGTAGAAATAGGGTTGAACGTATTTCCTCAATCGCTCCCTTTTGAAATCATCTGATTTTCTCATTATAATTTGTTACAGATGCTGCTTTAAATCTCTGCATGGAGATGTGCAATTTTTTAATGTATTTCATGATATCTGTTGAAATAAAAAGGAAAATGCTCTCTACTCTCAAACTGAAGTGAACCATTTTTTGGCCATGCAATGCTAATGGCGGGAAGCATGTATAGGAAGAGCATTGGGTATTTTGGAATAAAATGCACCTAGCCTTGAAAACTGTGTTGATCCATTTCACAAATGACAGACTGGGCTGATTACTGGGGATTGAATGAGAAATCCTAGAGAAAGAGTGGAAATTTATATTTTTTTGTAACATCTAATTTATCGATGAGTTTTTTTTATTACTTGTGGCTTTGGTATATCTTTTAAAAATTACTTGATCCAGGTCAGAAAGACTTGCTCTACATGTTCTCTTCTAGGAGTTTTATAGTTTCAGTGCTTATATTTAGCTATGTGGTCCATTTTTAGTTCATTTGTGTCATAGTGTGAGGTAGGGGTCCACAGTCATTATTTTGCATACAGTGTTCAGTTGTCCCAGCACCACTGGTTGCAAAGACTATTTTACCAGTGAATCATCTTGGTACCCTGGTCAAAAATTAATTGACCTTCAATGCAATGATTCATTCCTGGATTCTCAATTCTATTCATTGATCTATATTTCTATCCTTAGCTAGTACAACACTGTCATAATTATTGTGTCTTTGTAGTAAGTTTTGCATTGGAGAATTACAAGTCACCTAATTTTGTTCTTTTTTGTTTCAAGAATATTTTGGCTATTCAGTGTTCGTTGCATTTCTGTATGCTTTTTAATATCAGTTTGTCAGTTTCTGCAAAATAGGTAACTGGAATTTTGATAGAGATTTTGTTCAATCTGTACATCAATTTCAGTTGCATATATTGTCTTCCTATCCATGTGCATGATATGCCATTTTATTTATTTAGATTTTTCTTATTTTCTTTGAACAATGTTGTTGAGTTTTCAGTATAAAAGCCTTATACTTTTTTCATTGAATTTATTTGTAAGTACTTTATTATTCTAATGCTATTGTAAAAGAAGTCATTTTCTTAACTGTATTTTTGTATTATTCATTGCTAGTGTATAGAAATACCATTGGTATTTGCATATTGATATTGTTTCTTGCTGCATTGCATAACTCTTTTATTAGTTCTAATAGTTTTTATGGGATTCCTGAGAATCTTCATTATACAAGTCCATGTCATATGCAAGGAGAGAGAGTTTTACTGCTACCTTTTCAATCTGGATGACTTTTATTTATTTTCTTGCCTAATCTCCCTGCCTAGAACTTCCTACACAATGTTGAATTGAAATAGGGAGACTGGAAATCTTGTCTTTTTTATTGTCTTAAGAAAAAAATCGTCCATCTTAACCTATTATATACGATGTTAGATGTGGGTTTTGGGAACATATCCTTTATCAGGTTGAAGGGTTTCCTTCTATTTCTACTTGGCTAAATGTTTCCATCATGAATGAGTGGTGAATTTTCCAAATGATTTTCTTCAAGAATTGAGATAATCCTGTGATTTACTTCTTTATTGTAGCAGCATTGCCTAATATGTTTAATTGATTTTTGGTAATTCAAACCAACTTTTCACTCCTGAGGTGCGTCGTACTTGGTCATGGTATACAATCCTTTGTAATTATAGGTTGTTGGATTCAGTTTGAGTACTTTTGCATCTGTTGATCCTAAGAGATATTGTTCTGCAGTATTACATTCTTGTGACGGCTTTAGCTGGGTTTTGCTTATACAGTAACACTGGCCTCCGAGAATAATTTGAAAAGTCCTGTCAACTCTTCTATTATTTGGAAAAGTTTCAGAAGGAGTAGTGTTAATGCTTTACCGTATGTTTGGTAGCATTTACCACTGAAAACATTTGGAACTTAGATTTGTGTATATGTAAAGTGATTTTATTTACTAATTCAATCTTTTCACTTGCTATGATTTATTCAGATTTTCTGTTTTTTCTTGAGCCAGTTTCAGTAGTTTGGGTCTTTCTTGGAATTTGTCCTTTCTGATAATGTACCTAACTTGTTGAAAGAGAGCTATTCATAATACACCCTCATATATTTTTAAAATTTCCGTAATGTCTGTAGTGATGTTCCATTTTTCATTCTTGGTTATGGAAATACGAGTCTTTTCTTCTTTTTTTCTTGTCAACTAATTAAATTTTGTCCCTTAAAAAATCCTTCGAAATACCCTTTTGGTTTTGTTGATTTTTTTTTTCCTATTTCCTATTTCATTTAGTCAGCTGCAATCACTGTTATTTCCTTCTTTCTGCCTGCTTTTGGTTTAGATTGCTGTTGTTTTCTAGTTTCTTAAGGTAACTAAATGAGTGTCTGGGTCCTTCTTTTCCCTAAGCCTTTCTTAGGAACATACACAAACTTGCACATGTAAATTCCCAAATAAAATGTCTCAGATGTTCATTAGGTTATTGGCATGAAATCTGTTTCATTTTTTAATGTAGCTGTTTACAGCTCCACATTTTTCATTTAAACACTACTTTAGCTGCTTAACTTAGGTTTGCATATGTCATGCTTTTGTTTTTATGCACCTTAAAGTATTTCCTAATTTATCTGGTGACTTCTTCTATGATCTATTGCTTATTTAGAAATGCGTGGTTGAATTTTTACATAGTTGTGGGTTTTACAAATTTCCTTCTGTAGTTTATGTCTGATTTTGTTTCTCTGTGATCAGCAAGCATACTTTGTGTGATACCCATTCTTTTACATTTATTAAGTCCTGTTTTATGGCATATTGTATATTCATTCAGGAGAATGTTTCTTGTGTACTTCAAAAGAAAGAAAATTCTGCCTTTCATGGTAGACTGCCATGGAAATGTCTCTTAGATAGAACTGATTTTTAATGTTGTTCAAATCTTCTACATTCTTATTAATTTTCTGCCCAGTTATTCTATTCATTAGTGAACTTTGAAGTCTCTATTATTGTTAAATTTTGTATTGGTTCCTAAAATTCTTTCCTTTTTCTTTCATATATTTCAGGGTTCCTTTGTTTAGTAAATACATGTTCATAATTGTTATAATTTTCTGATGCATGAATCCTCAAGGATACATGATATCCTTCTTTATCACATCTAAAATTTGTGTCTTAATATCTATTTGCCAAATATTAAGATAGCTGCCAGAGCTATTTTTTGGTTACCAGGTTTATTGTGCATCACTTCCATCCTTTTATTTTTAACCTATTTCTGTCTTTGAATTTATACTGTATCTTTTATAGACTGTATATAGTTGGATTAAAATTTTACTTTTTTTCCATTTTCTGTGATTTATTTGCATAACTAATTCATTTGCATTTAATATAACTACTGGCATGATAGAATTTGTATCTGCCATTGTACTATTTTTTTGTCTTAATAACTTTTTTGTTGTTGCGTTATTCTTTTACTCCTTGATTACAGACTTCTTTTGTACTAAATATATATTTTCTAGTGCACCTTTTTATTTCCTCATAGTTTCTTTTACTGTACTTCACCCAGGTTTCCAATCAGCATTTTAACTTAACACCGTCTAGTTCTGATTAACATTATATTAATTTCAATGATTTACAAAAACTCTTCTTTAATATACCTCTGTTCTCACCCATTGCTCTTGTGTTCTTCTTGTCATCCAAATTACATATTTATCCATTATATCTCCAACAACATCATAGTATAATTACTACTTTATGCAATTGTCTTTCAAACAGATAGGAGGCTTTGCTGGTAATTGGACTTTTTAAAGACTGTATTGTAACAACTCTTCATATTCCTCCCCAAAATTTGTTTTATTGTTAGGTATTTTGTTTGCCTTTTGATTTTGTGTTTCTTGTTGATGATTTTGTGTTGATTTACTTTTCTGAAATAATTTTGTAGCTTTTATGTTCCCAAGAGTGTGCTATTACTGGCCAAATCTGTGTTTTTTTGTGTTTTAAGTCGTCATTTTTATTTTTAAGTTTGGCTTCCTACGGTTCACCTGGGTTAGTATAATCATGTAGTTCTCCAAAGATTGGTCAGAACATTTTCTTAAACGTCTCCACTGTTTGTCTTCTACCTTTGGCCAAGAGGATCTGTGTGGCAAGGTACACCTCCAGCATCAGAAGGATTACAAGACAGCCTTTGCTTTCGTGACTGCTTGGCCAGAGCCTCACGGTGAGCCAGAGATGAGTATCTGAGTCCTTCTCCTCCCTAGGTCTTTTCTTGGCACATACACAAATTTGCACAAACACACAGCCTTCTAGTTCCCAAAGAATATGTCTCAGATGTTCAAAGCTCTCTATGCTCACATAGTTCTCCAGGAATTAAAAAAAAATCCAGCCAAGTTCCGGTTTGTCCCAACTGAAATCACAGCCTCATGCAGCTGCAATATGGTGAGCAGCTTGTCACTGTATTGGTAACACTTAGGATTAAGGTCTTTTTATTCATGGAACTTGGCTCTGAGTCTGATAAAATAACCAGATAGTACTCACAAATCTGAGTCGCAGCTGATTAGGAATGTGAAATAAAGGAAACATCAAACAAATGGCAGACATCTTTGATTACAGCTCTTCTGTATTATGAGACTAATTCACATTCTCCTAATTTTTGTTGCTGTTTGCTCTACTTTTATGAACTCTATATGTTTCTCAAATGTTTTATTATCTCTCACTCTTGTTGCATATGATAGAAGAGAATTGCTTTATAAAAAAATCACAGGCTTTCTAATTGATTCAAAAATATCTGCTGACCTGGCAAAAGAAAGACAGGCAGAATGAAGACACAGACAGGCGAGCTGTTGTGGTTGTCTCACAACTGCTTTTTTTTTTTACTGTCAGTCTCAGTTACTTGTTCGTTTTTCAAAACTTTCCTTATACTTTAAAGCATATTTTGATGGCTTTCAATTGTTATCATTTATGTACTTCTTTCACAGCCATTGTCTTTAAAATTTATATTATCCCCAAATGCTTCAATGGAAGAAAACCATTTACTCCTGAAATGATGGTGAATAACTTTGATTTTGCATAATTCACCAGCTATTGTAGTTGTAATATGGTAATGAATGTGAGGTTTACTAATGGCCAAACAGCTGAAGAGCTTCATCATCTCACTTTCTAAGACTACATTTTAGATGACTCAGGTGGTGTCACTTAGAGGCTGCTGTACCATGTGCTATCTGGAGGTGAAAGCTTGGGAACAATTAAAAGCAAAAGAATACCCTTCAGACCTCTTTGTTCTCCCGTTGTCTGCCATTCTAATTCAAAGCATACACATGGTCCTGTAATGAACGTCCTTATTCTAAAATTGCTCTCATTAATTTTCCACCTCTCTATTTCCCTTTGAATGACTCATTGTAATACAGGAAAATTTTTACTCATGGTACCTGTCAAAGTCTGCTCACCAACCCTCCTTTCATCACTCAGACATATGTATTACTTATGCAGAAACAAGTAAACTTAACCTCAATCAAAACTGTTGTCTTCTCAGGACACCATGTTAACTTCCGTTCCCACATTTTGGGTGGTGCTTTTCCTGTATCCTGGGAATTAATCTTACCTATCAAAAAAGAGTACTTAAAGTTCAAGTCAGGCCTCACAGAGGAATAGTCTATCATATTTTACCAAACACATCTGCCTCTTTATCTTAAATCTTTAAAAAAATGTTTCATTTACCTATTCAGTGGGACTATTATTTCTAATTCTTAATTTGGAATTGCCAAGTCATTTGTGAGTTGAAACCATCTTAGGTTTACCCCAGTTTATTTTCTAGGTTGGTACTATTTAAAACTGCTCATCACATTAAAAGATATAACTCACATATGTTTTATTAAATGAAATCATGATGCTCTATAGCACTTTTGTTTCTTTAAATACAGTTTTATTTTAGAATAGTTGTTTTAGTTACAGAATTATTGTGAAGAGAAAGCATCCATGTAATCTACGCTCATTTTCCCTTACTGGTAGAGTGTATTAGCATGACATATTTCCCACAATTAATGAACCAGAATTGATACAGCCTCATTAACTGAACTCTGCTCATTATTCAGATTCTCTCAGATTTCTACATTTATTCAGATTTTCTCAGATTTCTACATAATATCTCTTTTCTGTTCCATAATCCCAAGAATATCACATTCCATTTAATTGTCATGTCTCCTAGTCTCTGATTGGCTACAATGGTTTCTCAGTCTTTCCTTGTTTTGAAAGGCCATGATAATTTTGAGTGGTCGTGGCTAGATTTTGCAGAATGTAGCTGATATTTTTCTCATGATCAGATTATGTGTGTTTTGTAGGAAGATGGCAGAGATAAGGCACTCCTCTTGTCACACCACCATGAAGTCACTGTTGGTGTTAAACTTGATTACCTGGCAGAGGTCCTGTTTGTCAAGCTTTTCCCCTGCAGTGTTGTTCATTTTTCCCCTTTCAATACTGAGCTCTTCAGGAAGAAGCCACTGTCCACAGCCACAGGTAATTATACTTCACCTCCTTGACAGTGGAGTATCAAATAATATGTGGAATTCTTCTGCAAAGAAGATTTGTCTCTTCTCCATTTATTTACTTATTCTTCTTATTTATATCAGTGTGGATTTATAAATATTAATTTTATATTTTGCATTAAAATCCAACCAATACTAATGCATACATTTTGTTGTTCAAGTTGTTCAAGCTTTGCCCATTGAGAGACTCTTGGTTAACTCTTGTGACCCTGTGACACACCCCATCACTGTGTGTGTGTGTGTATGTGTGTGTGCATGTATAGCACTTTTCTACTTTCTGGCATTACCAGACACTCTAGACTTGTCTTGTACATTTCCTACTGGTCCTACAATCAGTCATTTTGCCAATAAGTTGTGTTGTGCAGAATGGAATTAGAAACCATATTTTAAGACAGTGTGCTCATTGCTACTGGGAAATCATTACTTCTAGATTCTCTTGGCAGACAGATAAAAAGAAGATGTGTGTGAATACACTTATCTATAAATATTTCTGGATATAATTATTTGTATCTATAATAAGATAAACATGCATTTGTAGTAATGTCGCCAAGTCTAATCTGTTTCAACCTAGGTCACTCTAGCTTCCTCTCCTCACTTATCTGTAATCTCCTCATTCTAATAATAGGAAAAGTGGCCCCTGTCATCCACCATTCATTTATTTAATTGTTCAATTCCAGTGAACAAGTAGAGTGGTTTCAGAATTTGTCAATTTGTTTCCTGTGGGTAACAACTTTATCAACTAAAGGATCTTTTTTTAATGTACTATTCCTTTAGCCTTTAGTCTTGCATCACACTCATCTCCAAATCATTCAGCTAAACATTTCCATGTGACCTTCCTTAGCAAGGAGGTCTCCTGTGTTGATGATGCAGTTATATATTTTTGTCACATTCTGTTTTTTATCCTGAGATCTCCCAACAGCCTAAATACCCATTTAAAAATGCATACTTAAGGTTTTCTCTTTGTGCTCTAAAGATCTGAGTTTTGACAAGTACATTCTGCCATACCTCTACCGTTGCAGTATCAAAGAGAGCAGTTTGACCATCCTGAGAAAATCCTGCATGCTTTGCTTGTTCACTCATCATCCCACAAAAACCTGATGTCCAATGACCTTTTTACCATCCTGATGGTATTATTCTCCAAAATGTCCTATCAAGGGGCTCAGAAAGTGATGGTGCTATTTCAGACTAGTGACTTTCACTCAGAAATTTGTATTTAAGAGTATTCATGTCCCTGCATAGCTTGATAGTTTATTTTTATTCCTGCGTAGTATTTCCTCTTATACCGCTATTTAATTACCCACTTTACGGTTTGTTTAGTTATTATCCTATTGAAGGACATCTTGTTTGATACTAGTTTTTGGTGATTATAAATAATGATGCAATAAGTATTTGCGTGCAGGCTTTTGTGTAGACACACTTCTTCAAATCAATTGGCTAAAACCTCAGAAGATGATTGGTGTTCATATGTTACACCAATGGTCAAACTAAGCTTCGTACACATTTTCCAAAGTTTTCCAAACTGAATATACCATTTTTTCCCTTCCACCAGAAATTAATGAGAATTTATGTTGCTCCAAATCCTCTCCAGCAAATGTATTGTCAGTCTTTGCAATTTAGCCAATTCCAACAGTTGTGTGGTGAACTATTGCTGATTAATTTGCATTTCCTAAATAACACATTATGTTGAACAGCTTTTCATATGCTTATTTGCCACCTCTCTATCTTTGGTGAGGTGTTCAGATATTTTGCTCATTTTTATATTAGATTTTTTAAAAAACTGTTGGATTTTAAGAGCCTTTGTACATTTTACATTTTTACATACAAATCTATCACATAAATGTTTTGCAAATATTTCATCCAAGTCTATGGCTTGTCTTATCATTCTCTTAACAATGTCTTCCACGGAATATAAGTTTTCAATTTTAATAGTGTATATTCAGATTTTTTAATGGGTCACTGATTTGGTATTTTATCTAAAAACTAATTCTTACAGGATATAGGAGTATAACATTTTCATATATGTCCTTTTACCTTACTGAGAGAGAGAGAACAGATCCAATTCTTCTTCTATGAACCAGCCATTCATTCTATGAATGTAGAAACAGTAAGACATTGTGGTTCCCGCCTCACTGTAATTGCAGTTTTTGCCATTACTTTTAACACCAAAAATCAATCTTTTTTATCCTTGTTTTTTTCTGTATGAGATGAATTTCCTGGCTCCCATACAGCCTACTGTTTCCTCCAACCCTCTTACCACTGTCTAAAGTCCAGGGTCCATCTCCTGGTGAGGTTCCATTAAAGGAGACCGTGAAACCCAACAGGAGTGAATGTTGGTGGAACCGGCCCTGACCCTTCCAAGTGAGAAAGTGCCCACCCCCACTTTTAAGATCATGGACAGCTCAACGCTCTCCTCTTGGGTTCTCCAAGAATTTCTCTGAGCTGAGCTGTTTGCCCTGCTTATCCCCCCACCACAAAGGCACTGTATCCAACGGGTACCCTGTCCTGTGGTCTCGGGACAACTTGAGAGGTCCATGACAGCCGACTTCATCATATTGAACTTGTTCTTTCACTTGGATCTGCTTTCCTCCCTCCTTTTCAGGTTTGTTCCTTGTAAATCACTGCTTCAGAGTCTGCTTCTTGTTTTTTGAGATAGAGTCTTGCTCTGTCACCAGGCTGGAGTGTAGTGGCATGATCTCAGCTCACAGCAACCTCTGCTCCCAGGTCCCAGTGATTCTCATGCCTCAGCCTCCCATGTAGCTGGGATTACAGGCGCCCGCCCCCACGCCCAGCTACTTTTTTGTATTTTTTAGTAGAGACGGGTTTTCACCATGTTGTCCAGGCTGGTCTTGAGCTCCTGACCTCAAGTGATCTGGCCGCCTCGGCCTCCCAGAATGCCGGGATTACAGGCGTGAGCCACCATGCCCAGCCCAGAGTCTATTTCTTATGACGCATCCACACGACATTGAAAAGTACGAAAATACACAGAGGAGTGAACTGCCATCATGAACTGCTCCCGGCTGCACATACAATGTGCTTGTCACAAACACTACAGTTCTGCTCTCAATAAACTCACATTCTACTGAGAAGATTCCATAACCATACAAAAATGAGTACAGTTAGAGTAACAACAGAAAACCATGCAACATACGGAGAAAGTATGATATAGTGGCTTAAAAGCAGGCATTGTGGCCATTTAAGTTAATTCAACTTACTATTTTAATTAGATTTAAATACATGTTGAAGTCTGTGCTTTAGTTCAGAGATCTGTCATTGTCAGAACTCTCAAAGTTCTTAAAGTACATACACATAGATTTTATCTGATGAGAACAAAGTCATGCACTAGTAGGTAACACCATGGCTTTCTCAAATCCTGTCAATCTCACTTTTGTTGCCACCCACGGATGAGGTGTCAGATTCTGCGGAGGTGCTGAGCTGTTCACACGTAGATAACCAGGCAGCGTTCACCTTGAGCCCACCGGCCCCCACCTTGGGGCCTCTATCATGACCCTGAGGAGTGGTTCACCTGTGGGGATTGTTTTATATTTAGGCCTAAAATTGTGGCTCAGCCAAGGAGCTTTGACCAATGGGGTATGGGAGGCGTTGGATAAATACTTTACCCTTCTTTCATGCATGCACTGTCCTGAGGCACCTGCCAGGTCATCTACGGAAGCGAGCACGTAGTCATGCATAGCCCCCTAGGGGAGCATCCCTGTTCTGGCCCTCCCTCATTACCTGAGTCTCCTTCCTGGGCTGTTCCCCTTGCTCTCTGGATCTCATTCTTTTTTTTTTTTTTTTTTTTTTTTTTTTTT
>NW_016814304.1:639240-696571 GCF_001698545.2 Rhinopithecus bieti
CTGATTTTTGAGAAACCTTTGACAAAACAACAAATGGGTAAAGGATTCCCTATTAGTAAATGGTGCTGGGAAAATAGGCTAGCCATAAGTAGAAAGCTGAAACTGGACCCTTTCCTTACTCCTTATATGAAAATTAATTCAAGAAGGATTAGAGACTTAAATGTTAGACCTAAAACAATAAAAACCCTGGAAGAAAACCTAGGTAATACCATTCAGGACATAGGCATGGGCAAGGACTTCATGTCTAAAACACCAAAAGCAACAGCAACAAAAGCCAAAATTGACAAATGAGATCTAATTAAACTAAAGAGCTTCTTCACAGCAAAAGAAACTACCATCAGCGTGAACAGGCAGCCTACAGAATGGAGAAAATTTTTGCAACCTACTCATCTGACAAAGGGATCTCATTCTTGATTGTGTTATTTGCACTGAGCTAGTGTCTCAGGTTTCCGTTCGTTATGTGGAACTCGACTAAGCAACGCGCTACAAATTACAGGAATCAGGGAAGCTGCCTGAAAAGTGTTGGTCAAAAGGATATTTCACACATGGAGAGATGCATATATCATAATGCAGCTTCCACTTACCTCTTCATCCCTGGCTGCCTCACTGCCCCTGGGGACTCTGTTCTCCTGTTGGTGAAGAAAAAGAAAGAAAGAAAGAAAGAAAGAAAGAAAGAAAGAAAGAAAGAAAGAAAGAAAGAAAGAAAGAAAGAAAGAAAAGAACTTGCTCATTTTTTGCCTTTTGTTTTAGTTTTGCTTTTTACCATCGAAGTCCTGTTTTGTGAGGAGCATCACCCCCATATTGTTCGTCTGTTGTAATGATATATTTATCACATCAACGCTGCCTTTCCTCCTTCAATAACTTGTTTGTATTTCCTCTTTTTCCCCTCCTGCTGCTATTTTATTTTCTACAAAAGCAAGAGTGTTAGTGTTTTTATTTTTTTGAATTTGTTTTTTTTTCTTATGAGGTTCTGTTTTTATTTTTTCTCTGCTGGAGCAAGTAGATCGTCTCTGTTCTGCTGGACTAATTCCAACCTGTCATTCTCTCTACCTCCAGCAGGTACCTCCTGCCAAGCCAAGAGCTGAGAAAACAAATTTTCTCGGCCATTGATTAGACCCAATTAACTATGGAGATCAGTATCAGTTATGAAGGTGGCTGAAATGAATGGAACAGGTTAGTTATGGACCAGTCTTCCATCACACATAGACACAGATGAAGTTGAAATAAAGTTTGGTATTATTTGAGCTGGTTAAATGCTCTGAATAAGCAAAAGAAGTGTAAATAGCTTCTATCCTGTTCTTGTCATAATACTATCATTTTATATCTATAGAATTCACACATGAGAGATTCAGAATTAAATGTTCTTATACATGATGATTGGTTTAAAAGGAAATTATTACATACAAGAAGTACCATGTTCAAATAAAAATTATAATTCAGAAAGATCTTTGGAAAAATCTTATATTGAGGCTACCATTCATTGGGGAATATCCATGCTACAGGCAATGAATACATAGCAAGAGATATGGTTATAGAGATGAGACATACAGATAGAAATATAGAGATGTAGATAGAGATATGTCCTTATCTGTATCTATTTTGCCAAACTTTTTCTTACCTAACATGTTCAAATACAGAATATGATTATTGTCCATTTTGCTGTTGAGGAAATTGAAAAGACATGAGGAAGAGGAATTGAGTAACACATTGAAATTCTTCAGCTTAACTCACAGCAGAACACACTGAAATTCCTCAGCTTAATTCACAGTAGACGCACGTGTGAACCCAGGCTTATGACCTCACCACCGATTCACTGTAGCCTTCCAACTTTTCAGTAATATTATCCGCTTCTTAAGTGACTAATGCTAACTGTTTTATGTGCTTTAATTCTATGAAGGATATTCCAAGGGAAACATTATCTTACCATTTGACACATACGGTACTTGAAGCTCTAAGATGCTAAGTCACTATCATGATCCTTCGGCTGGTGGATAAAGGAGGTGGTCCCTGCACCAGGCATGTCTTGCATTGAAGCCTCGAGTCTAAACTGCTCCACTTTGCTGCCACCCTGCAATGTAGCACCTGTGTGTCCTTAGCCTCAGCCTCCCTCCATGTTTCCTGCCCTGGGAAGGTCACATCTTGCTTCAGAGTCACCTGCATCTGCCCTTGTTATCCTTAGAGCTGGGTGCTGAGTATTCTAGCCTTTCGTCTATTCAGCATCAGTAAATTTTGTGTATGATCTTTCTGTTGTTCTCAGAGCAGATAAGTGCATGTGTTTCCTGGTGACAGGAAGCAGCACTAAGTCTCTTTTGGAAGAGACATTTCTCCTGGGAGCTGACAATCAATCCCTCGAACTATGCTAAGTAACAATACATCTGTGTATGTGATGGCCACAGTGACTCCAAAGAAGGAGCTGCGTGTGTCACCGTCACAGTCATGTTGAAAGCGTGTTGAGACAGCTGTGTTCAGATGAGAGGGTTTTCAGGGTGGCTGCTGTGGCCAATGGCCTTTGTTCTCTACATATTTAGAAAGTGATGCCCTGAGTTAGTGTCGATGGGAGAACGTTACACGTGACTTGCAAATGAACTAGACAACTTTGAGAAGCAGGTTGAGGTAGAAGGAAGAGACGATTCTTGAAATACAGAAGACAGATTATTAAGGTCAGATCCAGCTCTATGTCTTGCAGTGAGATAAACATTCTTTTCATGTTCCTCTGTTAATCTTTCTCAGACACTGCACAGTCACCTCTGTCCCTGAAGCCACGCTGTCTCTTAGGCATGTTTCCTTCAATCCTGGGGGTATCAAGGTGTTAATAAATTATTATGTTGGATAAAATGTTCCTCCTACATGGCAGGTTTGTATTTGAACTAGGAGCTTTCAGAAAACAGAAAACAACTTGCTCAACAACTAAGAAGTGGACGCCTCCTATGAACTGAGACCTCTCCTGACGCTGGAGAGGAACTGTTGGGTTGCTCAAGCAGGACAGTCCCTGGCAGTAAGGAGTTGATATTCTGGTGAAAACACTAAGCATTGAGGTTAAGAAACCTCCTAAAGCAGGGAGGTAAAGATGATTGTATAAGTACAAGATCCTCAAATCCTTCCTTGCAACTGTTTGTCTTTCATGGCCATGTAGACCTGGCCATAAGATTTATTTAAATACATTAGTAACCAGACTCTAATAATTCAGGATCAGGAACATCGATGCACTTTTTTAAAAAATTGGTCGTCATTCACAATAGAATGGCTTCTGAGGGCAGACAGCTGGGTGGTGTCTCCTGTAATGCTGAATGAGCTCCTTCCAGACCTGTCATAAAAATTTCAGGATTAAAGCATTCCATTCCATCAGAAATGCTCCCTCTAAATTCCCACAGACTTGCATTCTACTCAATAAAACCTCTCCCCAATTCTGCCCACATAGCTGGAAAGGCAGATGATGGCTGTGCTATATCATTATGTTCCTCATCTTCTGCCAACTCAAACGATTAGAGGCAATTCTAAAACTTTCTGTCCTGTTGTTCCAATAGGTCTGGAAATAAATTTAGAAATTCATTATGAGCATCGATACTCACATTCACATCTTTTAACTGAGAAAACAAAGCCCCCTCTCCTCCTGCTTTATAAAGAGAGTCTGGGATTTGGAAAATGCTGAAAAATTTATGTGATTCCAAATTTCATATGCATATCCTCACTTGTAAAACAATTGCATCCTTTTAACGTCAGACCATAAATTGATTGGGATGTTATTTGGTCTGCTTTGCATTTATCAGCCAAGAAAATCATCTCATAAGATATGGGAAACTGTCCAATCTAAACACATGTTTTACTTGTACAGACCTGCCCCTTTTCAGAATCAACGCAAAGTGCCTTAAAACCAAAGGTTTATATTTTGGAGCAATTATACATAAGCCAACTATAAACTGGACATACTTGGTGTGATAAGGCTCTAAATTTGGCTCTAGGCTTCTCACAAATGAGACAAAAGAAAACCACTGTCACCTTATAGAAAAGAAGGCACCCCTCCTTTTAGGAAGCAAACAAAGTTTTATTTCAGCCTGAGACATAAAACCAAATCAATTTTGCCATCAAGACTTAGTATAGTAAACATCATTTTCATAGTAGGTACATTTTAAATATTTTCTCTTTCTTAGAAACATTAAAGAAAAGTAAAACACTTTTAAAATAACCTGTTATTTAGACATTTACTAATTCAAATTCACTGAGTTGAGTTAGCAAGGTTTTCAGAACTTTGGTGTATTTATTCAGAATTCGTGCTCAATGAATAAATTGTAGCTGCTTTGCCACATGTACCACACAAAGGATAAATAAGTGAGATGATGAATATGTTAATTTGCTTCACAATTGTAACCATTTTAATATCTTTATGTTCCTAACATCATATTTTATACCTTAAATTATATGAAATAAAATTTATTTAAAAATAAATGAAATCAGAATGAAAACCACAACATACATAAGATGTGCATATTCCTTTCTATAGACAATTAGTTTGGGAATGAAGAATGTGATTAATAATATTTTTAATCAAAAATGAGTCTTCTACTATGATCCACTGAGACAATCAAGAATTGTATCATAATTGTATTAATAGATTTGATATTAAGAATAGGGTAGCACAGAATATCTAATCATCAAGACCACTTTAGATACATCAAAATAGTAAAATCTGGCTAGCTAAATTCAGTGAATTTGAATTAGTAAATGTCTATATAACAGGTTCTTTTAAAACTAACGTTTTGCTTCTTTAATATTTTCAAGAAAGAGAAACAATATTTGAAAATGTATATACTAAGTAAATGATCATTACTATATTAAGTATTGGTGGTACAAATTTGAATCAAATATGGAAACTTATTTCCTGGGCCTTCTAGAGTAGAAGAGAAGATAAGTGAAATACAATGAATAAAATAAAAATGACAAAGGATAAAAGTGACATCAGAGAAAGATAGAACCAGAGAACTTCATAGAATATTGTTAAAGTGTTAAACATTGAAAAAGGAAAGAAGTAGTAGTGAACATCAAAGATACTGATTCAATCACAGAGTCATTGTTAAGGAAACCAGGAGCAAAAACCATTCTGAGATACAAGAAAGTGTATTCAAATTGTACCCTACTGAGAATGAAGTGCAGGAGACCCATTCGAGTCACGTCCTGTGTGTAAATACACATATGTGTGTAACTGATTCTGCTTGATGTGTTTGGTAAAGCTTTGATTTTATGCCAGCAAGAGGCTCAAATATGTCCAAATCTCTCAAAGATTTTTCAATTCTCTTCCAGGGTTCTTACGAGGGCTCAGGGTCTGCACACGTTAGATTACTCAGGTGAGGTGTGTGTGTATATGTGTGTGTGTATGTGTGCGTGTGAGAGAGGTGGAACTGAATACAGAAAGAGACAAAACTCATTATTCTATATGTACTGTTGCCACAAGCAGGAAACCGCCTGCATCTCATTTCCCCTGTGATTATAGATTTATATTGTAACTATAAAGATGAATTATCTAGTTGCTCTAGCCACTATACCTAGTTCTTCACCCACCATTTCCTTTGACCTCACCTTAATAAGATTTTTGCACTCATAATTCTATGAATCCACTCTGTTTGGAGTCATCAATAGCTTTTAGCCTTCTGTATTAGTCTGCTCTCATGCTACTAATAAAGACAAACTCTAGATTGAATGATTTCCAAAGGAAAGCTGTTTAATGGACTCACAGTTCCACATGGCTGGGGAGACATCACACTCACGGTGGAAGACCAAGGAAGAGCAAAGTCACCTCTTACATGGTGGCAGGCAAGAGAGCTTGTGCAAGGGAACTCCAGTTTATAGAACCATAAGACCTCGTGAGACTTACTCCCTATCACGAGACAGCATGGGAAGAACCCGCTCCCGTGATTCAGTGACCCCCCACCAGGTCCCTCTCACGAGGGGATGATTACAATTCAAGGTGAGATTTGGGTGGGGACACAGCCAAACCACATCACCTTCTAAAGAGAACGATCTGCCTTTGGTCTTCATGTTATTTGGCCTCTCCCCTGGGCTGAGTGTTTCAAACCTGTTCTTGGCTCACCTGGCTGCCAGGGTATAGCACAACCCAGCGTTTTCCTACTCCAATGACTTCCCCTTCCCACCTGCTCTGCTGGTTCCCTTATAAATATTATTGTACCCCAGGGTTTATTTCTGGGCCCTCTTTTCATCATCCATATCTTCCTACACCACCTCAGGCAGATCCGTGACTTGACGCAGCAATTCAACAAGACGGCTAGCAGATATATTTCTGTAGCTTCACTCTTTCCCCTATGTCTAGTGTACGGGCCATCAGGAGTGTTATCGAGTGGTCTAGAAAGGGGAGATGAAAAGCCAAACTTGATCCACACGTGACCTAGATCATACAGCCAGAAGGCGTGCCCTCAGGGGAACGTGGCATTGTTTTCTACTTCATAAGTGAATAGTGAGGTCAAAATTAGTAATTTCCTACCTACTGAAAGTCCATCATTGTAGCCGACCTTTCGACTGTTACTGCCAAACCTAGCACCCCATGATGTCGAATGTTCTTTATTCCTGGAGCGGCTTCAGTGAGTGCCTGGGTTCAGTTTGTTTGTTTCCTTGTTTTCACATAACTAACAACATGTCATGTCTTTATTCCTGGAGTGACCAAAGCTGGGGGTTTTGCTTGTTTGTTTTTATGCAGTCCATGATCTTATTAAACCCTTCATCAAAACACAGAAACCCAGATCCAAGCCCAGCATTCTGGACCCTAAGTCCCTGAAGCTCATTGACAGTTTAATTTACTGTATCAAAATCAGCATGGGCCATTGAAGAAGCCCTCTATACTTTGGGATCCGTGTGGTTTACGTTTAAAAATGTTTGTAAAAGATACAGCCCCTGCTGCCCAGACACTCGATATGAGTTCTGTGGGAACGGAGTTTGAACTCCACCGCCAACTCTGTGACTGTGAGTAGAAAAGGAGCCAAGCCATGACATTGTAGATTTGGGAACCCAGGAGCCCTGTGTGGATACAGCAAAGGCATCCAGTCGAGTTAGGGTGCAGGAAGATGCGGAAGAGGTTTTTGGAGACATTGGGCCAGATTCCTCTGTAGCAGTTGAGGCCCCAACTAACACCCCAGCAGGGTGAGAGTTAGGGTGAAACAGAACCAGGCAGATGGTTCATGAGGGTGGGAAGCAGTGGAGACGGAGGTGGGAGGTTCAGTCTGTGGGGGAGCAGCGTGTGGGTGTTGGAGGGTCACTGGCTTCCCAAGGGGTCAGGAAGAAGAAGGGCAGCAGCCAGGTAAGAAAGGAGTGGGTCCTGGCTTAGACCCAGACTCCTGTCTCCATGCTGGAACTCTCTGCACTTTGGCAAGAAAATTAATTACCTGAGCTTTTTTTTTCTTTTAATTTATACTATGACACTTGTATTTCCTAATTTCCTGGCTTGCTGTGAGTTTCACAGCATAGTAAGGAACGTTCCTGGAGCACCAGAGACTCACAGGATCTGCCTCTTTGTGGCATCACGTGGCGCTCAGGCCTGGCTTCTCTCCCAGCTCTTCCTGCTGGCCCTCCTGCCTGCGTGTTCCCTTCACACAAACTGCACGCCCTTCTCATTGTTCTGTTCTGTTCTCTCTCTCATTTGTCCTTTTCCTAGGGTCATGTTTCCCTCAGTTCATCACCCTCACTCTTCCCTGCACCATCAATCACCATAAAGGCACGGCCGCGAGTGACCAAATGAAAGCCGATTGTTATGTTGTTATTTTTAACATGAAAGAAACCAAAAGAAGGAAGGCAAAATACATTTTATATGTCAGGAAGTCAGCCAGGCAATTCTCAGGTGTCTCATTTAAGACCTCATTTAATGAAAACACATCTTGTGGGTAGTTTTGAATACGTCAGTGTTTGGGGTTTTAGGAACTTGAGGAAGGCTGGGTGGCCCACAGCTGGAGAGCACTCCAGTTCTGCAGGCCGTAAGGTGCTTCCCCTGTGGGCCCAGGGGCAGAAGATGAGGGGGGGTGGTCCTGAATTGAGGTCTGTGCTTCCCTGTGTTTTTCTCAGTGCAAAGTTGGAACACAAGAGAATGAGTGAAACTTATACTTGTGAACTATATAATTTATTGCACAGGCACCGCCCAAGTTATGACTGGGAATTACGGAGCTTGGTCAGGAGGAACAGATTCTATCTTCTCTCACTCATTGTTTCATCTGGGATGGAGGCTGATAAGAAAATAGGTCCTGTCGTTTTCTTTTTGCAGAACATGGTACCCTTAGTTTTGAAATAGAGAGAGAACTTAATTTCATTGCCAGTTTTCATGCATTTTACCTGCCTATTCATTGCAATGCTCATTTAGAAACCTACTGTTTCCTTGGCAACCGCTCTTTTCTTTTCCTTCCATTGTGTCTTATCAGTTAACACACTGTTAAAAATGTGTTAAAGGAAAATTATAATTTATAACAATTTACCTTGTTTAGCAATAACCTGACCATTGTTGTCATTCTCTCCACAGTTAACACAGAGCTACGTGGCAGAGATGAATGATAAACCACATAAGATTATGCTGACGATAATCTTAGGAAGTAAGTGGTCGGCAGTGTGAAAAATCACTGCATGGGAATCTAGCAAGATTTTTTCCAGACGTCTCTGTGGGTGTTGAAATGGCCATGAGGTCTTCAGGATCCTGGTACACCATGAAGTCATTTCCAAGACTTGCTTGGCCATGAGTGAGACAAAGCCAGAAGGAGAGAGAGAATTATGGCCTCTGGGCTATTCAGACTCAACATCTTGGAAACCTGAGGCTTGGGGCCCAGCAGGCCTCTCCCTAAATATGACCTGGAACTATTTGGCTGTCCCTAATTCATTATCTAATGTCTGGCTCTCCAGATGGCATGCCCTCTGCACCTGCTCCCAGTGGCCTCAGGAGTGCAGGGCAGAGGGATCGCTCAGCTATGCATATTCAGCTCACACCGGGACACCCTCCTTAGTGAATAACACACAAATACCAGGGATGCCTTCCAAGGGGCTGGCAGGTGGCTGCCCTTGTGTTCCATGTTTACCAGGTCTAACTTTAAGCCTATGGCCCCGGCTGGCTTTCGAAGCACTGTTTGTGGCACCCAGCCGTCCGTCATAACACAGCTAAGATCTGCCTGGTCACCTTACATTGCACATGGGCGTTTGCTGTGATGAGAAGTCATCACGTTTCCAAGCAGCCATTCTCAATTTCAGGTGGCATTTGTTCCTGATGTATTGGTATGGAACAGAGAAGGAAGTGTTAAAAGCAAAACTTCAGCCAAATTAAATTTAAAAGGGTTTAATTGAGCAATGAATGATTCCCGAATTGGACAGCCCCCAGAATCACAGCAGACTCAGAGAGACTCCAGGAGCCTGGATTTAAATTAAGTTCTAAAATGAGGATTAGGTTGACTATTATGAGCAGTTTGGTGGTATTCACACAAAAATTCATTAGTACTTGTTATTAGTACAAGTAGATTTCTTTTAACTTTTGTTTTGAAATAATTATTGATTCAATTCACAGAATGTAGCAGAAAATGCATGGGGAGATTCCATGTCTTTTTTTTTTTTTTTTTTTTTTTGAGATGGAGTTTTTCTTTTTTGCCCAAGCTGGAGTGCAATCGCCTGATCTTGGCTCACTACAACCTCCGCCTTTTGGTTTCAAGTGATTCTCCTACCTCAGTCTCCCGAGTAGCTGGGATTACAGGCACCCGCCACCATGCCTGGCTGATTTTTGTATTTTTAGTAGAGATGGGGTTTCACCATGTTGGCCAGGCTGGTCTTGAATGCCTGACCTCGTGATTCACCTGCCTCAGCCTCCCAAAGTGCTAGGATTACAGGCGTGAGCCATGTGCCCAGCCAATTCCATGTCATTTTGACTCAGTTTTCCCCAACAATGGTGATATCATGTATAATTATAATACAGCCTCAGAACCAGAAACCTGACATTGATAGAATCCTTGGAGCTTACTCAGATTTTATTATTATTATTATTATTATTATTATTATTATTATATTTTATTTTTTTGAGATGGAGTCTCGCTCGTTGCCTAGGCTGGAGTGCAGTGGCGCGATTTCGGCTCACTGCAAGTTCCATCCCCCGGATTCACACCATTCTCCTGCCTCAGCCTCCCTAGTAGCTGGGACTACAGGCACCCGCCACCATGCCTGGCTAATTTTTTATATTTTTAGTAGACACGTTATTTCACCGTGTTAGCCAGGATGGTCTCAATCTCCTGACCTCATGATCTGCCCGCCTTTTTATGCACACTAGTTGGTGTGTGTGCATTTATGCAGTGCTGTTCCACGAGGAGATTCATGCCACCACCTCCACAATCAGTACACAGAACGCCTCCATCACCAGGAGGTTCCTGTTGTGGTCACACCCCCTCCACCCCATTGCTAACCCAGACATCCACCAATCTGTCTGCAACTCCATAATTTTCTAATTTCAAATACTGTATAAATGGAAAAACATACAATATGCAACACTTAGAGATCAACTTTCTTTTTTCAGCATAACTTCCTTGAGATCCTCCCAAGATGTTTGTACCACAGTTGGTTTTAACCCTTAGTCCTCTGAAGGACATTTCTGCTGTTTTCAGTTTTTGTATTACACATAGAGTTGCTACGAACATTCAGGTGCAGGATTTAGTGACAGTGATTTCTGACTCATATGTTAAGTACGTGTTTAGTTTTAGAAGAAACTGCCAAAATATTTTCTACATACTTCACCATTCCACATGCCTCCCAGCAATATACGAGTGATTCAACGTATCAGTGTCTTCTCCAGCATTTAAAATCATCACCATTTTTAAAATTTTAACCATTAAGTCAGGTCTTTAGTGACATCTCATTGTTATTTTAATTTGTGTTTCTCTAGTGCTAATGATGTTGAATATCTTTCTAGGTGCTTACTCTCCACCTGTGTATGCTTTTCAGTGAAATGTCTGTTCATGTCTTTTGTCCATTTTCTAGCTGGAATTTTCTGTTTTACCTTTGAGTTCTCAGAGTTCTTCAGAAATCTTAGGTCCAAGGTCTTTCTCAGATAGGTATTTTGCACGTGTTTTCCCTAGTCTATAGTTTGACTTTTTGTCCTTTGCACAAGGTCTTTCTCAGGGAAAAAGCTTTTGATTTTGATGAGGTCCAAATTATCAATCTTTTTTACAGATAATGCTTTCAGTGTCAAGCTTTGCATAGCCTGAGATCCAAAAGTGTCCCTCTGTGTGTGTGCTCTTCCCTAAAAGCGTTACAGCTGCAGGTCTTACATTTAAGTCCATGATTCATTTTGAGTTGATTTTTGTAAAAGGTGCAAAATTTAACTCAAGTTTCTTTTCTTTTCTTTTTTATTTTGCATATTTATGTCTAATGCTCCAGCATCCATGTGCTGAAAAGTTATCTTTCATTGAGTTTACTTTGTGCCTCTGTCGATAATGAATTGGGCATATATCCTTTCGTCTGTTCAGTTGGACGTCTGTTTTTGTTTGTTTTGACTTGCATTCATAAATTTCTTCTATAGTGATTTTTCCATCCAAGCCTACCATTCCTTGAGTCCATTTTAGGAATTAATATTTTTCCAGGAATTTGATCATTTCACTTGGCATTTTTAAAATTTACACATAGGAAAATTCGATCTTTGTAGCATATATTCATATGAGTTTAGACAATGTATAAAATTTATGTAAACACCACAATCAAAATGTAGGATCTGGGCACAGTGACTCACAACCTGCAATCCCAGTATTTTAGGAGGTCAAGGCAGGAGGATCATTGGAAGCCAGAAGTTCAAGTTCAGCCTAGGAAACAGAGCGAAAGATCCTGTCTCTACAATATTATTTTTTTTAATTAGCCAAGAGTGGTGGTGAGTGCCTGTACTCCCAGAGACTTGGGAGGCTGAGGCAGAAGGATCACTTGAGCCTGTAAGTGCAAGGCTGCAGTTAGCTATGATGGTGCCACTGCATTCCAGCCTAGGCATCAGTGAGACCCTGCCTCTAAAAAAAAACAAAATGAACGATGTGGAAAAGTTCAGTTAATCCCCCCAAAATTTTCCTGGTGCAGCTCCTTTGTAGTGAGAGCTTCCCCCAAGTAGTCTGCTTTTCTTTTTTATAATTCTGCCCTTTCCCTGGTGTCACATAAATGGATTGTATACGTGCAGCTTTTTAGTTGCCTCTTTCACTTAGCAAAATGCATTCAAGATCGAACCATGCTGTTGCACACATCACTAGCTCATTCTTCTATATTGCAAAGCAGGATTCCACTGTGTGAATGTGCCACTGTGGATGTGAGGGACATTTGGGTGATTTCTAGTATTTGGCCATTATCAATAAAGCTGCTAAAAACATTCATGTACAGGTTTTTGAAAGCACATAAGTTCACATCTCTTCAATAACCATCTAACAGTGAGATGACTGTGCCATATGTTAAGAACATATTTAAATTTATAGCAAATGACCCCACAGTTTTCCAAAGGTCCTATTCAGCTGTCCACTCCCAGCAGCGCAGTAATGAGAGCTCTCCTTTGCCCCGCGTCCCGGCCAGCACGCTGTCTGTGCTCCTCTGTCTGAACACTGTTATTTCATGTGTTTTGCTGGCTCGTTGATGGTAGAAGGTGGGTCTCTGCTATTCCATCAGGACCAGAAGCAGAAATTTCAGTCTCCTGCTCTGTGTCTTATATCATCAAACTCTGTGTTCCCCCTGATCACTTCCACTTCACCCCATAACGCAAGGGACCCCATTTCACACATTTTTGTACAATCTGTTGGTCTCTCCATGAAAGAGTGTAGCTCTTGACTTACTACATTTTCATTGATGCTCTTATCTTAATTCTTAACAGGAATTCCTCCTCACTACTCTATTTCTTTTGCATCCCTCAAAAAACTTGTGACCAAACAGTGTTGACTTTACCACTAGAACTTACCCAGGGCCAGGCGCGGCGGCTCAAGCCTGTAATCCCAGCACTTTGGGAGGCCGAGACGGGCGGATCACGAGGTCAGGAGATCGAGACCATCCTGGCTAACACGGTGAAACCCCGTCTCTACTAAAAGTACAAAAAATTAGCCGGGCGAGGTGGCGGCGCCTATAGTCCCAGCTACTCGGGAGGCTGAGGCCAGAGAATGGCGTAACCCCAGGGGGCAAAGCTTGCAGTGAGCTGAGATCCGGCCACTGCACTCCAGCCTGGGCGACAGAGCGAGACTCTGTCTCAAAAAAAATAAAATAAAATAACTTACCCAGACTGGGAACAGTTCTCACGATTTCCATTGCCCCAAACCTCATGCACGTCTCTTTCTTCTCCGTCTGTGTTTCATGGCAGCCTTCCTGCTGGTCTCCCACCTCCACAGCTGATTTCTCACAGGATTCTCAGCACAGGAGCAGGAGAGTCATCCACACCACCGCTCAAACCCTGTGTGGCTCCCCACCTAACTCCCTAGAAGCCAGTGCCCTCCCAGTGGTTGAAGACCCTGCACGCGAGGGGCCAGATGGTCATTCTGGGCTTTGCGTTGTCTCAGGTGACTGTCGTCATTCTTGGCTCTGCCCTGGCCACACTCACAACCTAACATCCCTGTCACCGAACACTCATCTTCCCCTGCTGTCTATTGTTTCCTTTTTCTGAGAAGCCTTTCCCTCAGATATCTCTCCTTCACCCCTCCTGCTGTAGGACAGCTCTTACCTACACAGCCAGGCTTCACTTGGCCACCATATTGAAAACAGCACAGGGGCGTCACTGGCCACCATATTTAACATGACAGAGTCCTCACCTGGCTACTATGTTGAAAAAACCACTGTGTCCCTTCTGTTGGTGTCTATCCCATTTCTCTGTTTCATTCATTGTTCTTCATAGCATGTGATGCTAGCTAATACATTCATTGTGTTTTTACAGATAGATATAGAAATATATCCACACAAACATATCTATTAGTATTACAATACTGAGATATTAGCATTAGTTATAATATACTCATATAACTAGTATTAGTATTAAATTATGGTAGTATTAATAGTACTATAAATACATATTATATAAATAGACTTACATGTTTATATACATATATTATATCATACAGAATATTAATAGAATATTTTATTCATAATGTATTCATATATATTATATATTAGTTAAGTACTATAAAATGTAGCATTATATATATTAATTTATGTGTATTATATAATACTAAATATAATGTTATATATACTATATTATTTAATTATCTAAAAGTATGTAGTATTATATTTTTAAATTTTTAATATCATTTAAAATAATTTTCCAATTCAATGAAGTGGTAATTTGTAGAAATAGGTCCTCTCAAATCTCCACTTTTTTCACTCCACTTATTATCAAACTTGTCATTATATTTCTTATATATTTTTTCCTAAGTTCAACCTGAGAGTAAGCTTATTGTTTACATTCTTTCTCTTGGAACTTACCTCCTTTAAAAATTTTATTTCTCAGCTGTGAGTTGTATCTTCAAGCAGATTGCTCTCTGATTCAGTTTCTTCGAAGAACCACAGAAAAATAGCACATTATACTTCCACAGTTTATGTCTTATTTCATAAGCTGTTCTCATGTGTCACTATAAAATACTGAACCTATTACTTACATAAGCCAGGAACTGTAAATAAACTATGACAAAAGAGAAGATATTAACTGATAAATCTAAAAGGAAAATTTCATCTTTGATGCCTTCTCCTGAAGAAAAATATAGATATTTAAAATGCTATTAAACACTGTAGTACACACTGAGTATGCAGAAAAAAAAGAATGTAAGACTACCAAAAATGAAAAATAGACACACTAAACTTTATATAAATTTGAACATGTATGTTAATAGCTCAGAAAGTTTCAAATTTCATAAAATTTAGAGCAAAAAAGTTGAAAAGAAACTACATTATGATAAAAATGATTTTGTAACTATACTGCATTGAATAGTGTCCCTCAAATATTCACCCAGAATTTGTAAATGTGAGCTTATTTAGAAACTGAGTCTTTTCAGAGTAATTTAAGTTAAGGCATATTTGTGCTGGGCATAAGATGAAGCTAAATCTAAGGGCTGGTATCCTTTAAGAAGATAAAAGGCAAAGGCTGGGCACGGTGACTCACGCCTGCAGTCCCAGCACTTTGGGAGTTCGAGGCAGGCGCATCACCTGAGGTCGGGGGTTCAAGACCAGCCTGATCAACATGGAGAAACCCCGTCTCTACTAAAAATACAAAATTAGCCGGGCATGGTGGCGCATGTGTGTAATCCCAGCTACTTGGGAGGCTGAGGCAGGAGAATCGCTTGAACCCCAGAGGCAAAGGTTGCCGTGAGTTGAGATTGTGCCATTGCACTCCAGCCTGGGCAACAGGAGCAAAACTCCATCTAAAAAAAAAAAAAAAAAAGAAAAAGAAGAGGAAGATAAAAGACAAGCACATAGGAGCGAGGCCATGGAGGATGGAGGCAGAGACCAGAGCAAGACATCTACAAGCCAGAGAATGCCAGGATCCCAGAAGCCGGCAGAGACAGGGTGTGACGCTGCCCAGAACCTTCAGAAGGAGCGCTGTCCAGCCATGTCTTCATTTTGGATTTCTACCTCCTAGAAAATGAGGAGATAAATTTTTGCTGTTTTAACCCCCCAGTTTGTGCTAATTTGTTAAAGCAGCCGCAGGATAATAATATGGTTCGTTATCTTTTCAAGTTACTATATAACTCATTAAGGGAAAATATTAAAAGAAAAAAAATGAGACAAGAATAGGTAAAGGGTTGGTCACTAAAAGATTTCTGGGATCTGCGAGTGGAATTTATGTGACGATCTCATTCTAGGGCAGGCTTCCAAGTCTGGAGCTCAAGGAGTCTGTGATTGTGTATGCTGGATTTCAGGGACCACACCCTGGAATTTCAAGTGGAAAGGTGTAGAAAAGGGGGTCACATCTCCAGGGAACAGCCTTGGAGCACGTCTAAGAAAACTGGGAAGTGAGTCCAAGTCTCCCAAGTCAACTATTTTACCTGTAAGTCACTCCCCCACACTGTAGAAGTAGAAAAATCCTGAACTTGTGGAACCTGTAAGCTGCACGTTAGTCCATGCTCCTTAGTTTACTCTGAGAGGACAGAGCTCCCAAGGCCTTACTGTGCAGCTTCTGGAACACCTGCTTCGCCTGCTGTATTCTAAATGGGGAATTTACACAATTCCGTGCCCACTGACAATGTGCTCGTCTTCTAACGGTGAGGTGAAAATGAGGAGTCAAAAGTTAAATGCAAGCTTGGAACCTCCTAGATGAAAAAAAAAAATCCTGGACTTTGGGAATTCGGAAAAAGTGTGGACTTAGCTGTCGATTCAGTGACAGTGCGAGGAGGAAACCAAGTTCACCATCAGTGGTTAAATGGCTCAAATGCAGAGGCTGTGATGAAGGGACTGTGTGGAGGGGTGGGCATGGTTAGTGGGAGAAACAAGGAATGACGGCCTGGCAAAGGTGAGATGCTGCCACCACTCTCAGGGATGGAAGCCCAGGGTGGGCGGGAGGTTCCTGGTGGCCTGTCAGGTAGAACCATGGAAAAGTCACTGCTCAGGCTTGGTGTGGTGGCTCACGCCTGTAATCCCAGCACTTTGGGAGGCCGAGGCAGGAGGATCACGAGGTCAGGAGATCGAGACCATCCTGGCTAACATGGAGAAACTCCGTCTCTACTAAAAAATACAAAAAAACTAGCTGGGCGTGGTGGCGGGCACCTGTAGTCTCAGCTACTCGGGAGGCTGAGGCAGGAGAATGGCGTGAACCCGGGGGGCAGAGTGTGCAGTGAGCCAAGATCGCACCACTGCACTCCAGCCCGGACCATAGAAACATAGAGAGAGACTCTGTCTCAAAAAAAATAAAATAAAATAAAGAAGTCACTACCCAGAGAGAGCTTTGGCCGTGTGACCCCAAGACATGGTGTCCAAACAGAGAAGACACGTGGGCATGCCTCTGCCCCCTCTTCCCAGGCTTGCCCGGCTTCTGTGGGTGCCTCCCATTGGCTCAACATCATGACTCCAGCCGACCATGAGCCCAGACACACAGTCTGTGGGATTCAGCCTCCCTGGCTTCACAACATGTTGGAGAAGTAAAGAGAATGAATCCGAAAGAGCAAATCGGAGAAGCTGCTGCTACACGTGCGTTCATGTACTCCAGCGACATCTAAATAAACTCCCAAAGGTCCGTGTTTACCATCAGCCTCCTCCAGGGCTGGGACTGGCTCTTCATCCTGTTTGTGACCACGGGGTCCTGCAGGGTTTCTCACAAGCAGTAACAGTATATAACAGCAGAGTGCACACGAACAGAATGCCAGAGGCAATACTAAGTGCATTATCTACTGCACCTTGTTGTCTTTGTTTTTGTTTGTTTGTTTTTGTTTTTTTGAGACGGAGTCTCACTCTGTCGCCCAGGCTGGCGTGCAGCGGCGTGGTCTCGGCTCACTGCGACGTCTGCCTCCCGGGTTCAAGCGATTCTCGTGCCTCAGCCTCCTGAGTAGCTGTGATTACAGTCGCCTACCACTGCACACGGCTAACTTTTTGTATTTTCAGTAGAGACAGGGTTTCACCTTGCTGGCCAGGATGGTCATGAATGTCTTTGGTTTTATAAGTAGATACTATAGTATTTATTATATATGAACATATTCTGAAATATAATATTCAGACAAAGCTTTGCTAAATGCCAGGTATTTTTGGAAGTCTATACTCTTCAATACAGTAGCCAGGAGCAACACGTGGCGTTTGAGCCCTGAAATGCAGCCAACTCTAAGTTAAAATGTAGTGAAAATGCCTAACCCACCCTGGGTTTTACAGACTATGAAGAAAAGAATGGAAAATAATTTATTATATTTTATATGGGTTACTTTTAAAATTATGATGTACATATCATGTGAAAAGTCTTAAAAATTGATAAAATTCACTTTACCCATTTCTTTTCGTGTTTTCCTGTGGCTGCTAGAAAGCCTGAAATTAATTCTCTGGTTCACCTTCTTGGCCTGTAGCATGTTTCTAGGACAAAGCTGCTCAGTGCTTTCCATGGACGTCAAGAGGCAGAAACTGGACTTGAATTGAGATCTTCTCACTGGAAAACCCACAGCACAATCACCATGTTATGTTACCTACATTGTTAATGAAACAGTGAACGAGAATACATTCACCAGCCTGAGATCCTGCCCTGTCCCAGGCACTAAAGCAGGCACTTTATATACAACGCTCAGAGCAACCCTGCAACATAGATATTATTATACCCACTTGGCAGATGAAAAATACAATTCAAATATAACATACTCTCAGCTGCAAAGCCAGTAGGTAGTTAACCAAAACACAAACCTAATGCAGACTCCAGAACCCACGATCCTTAGCACAATGTTTTATGACCTTCTGGGTATGAATGTTCTAAAAAACGAGGGGCAAATGTTGAAATCTTAGAGACGAAAATGAATGGCATGTTTCTGAATATACTCAACACGCTAAATTCTAGAGATGCTTAATAACTTATGCTATAATGGGGCATGATTAGCACTAGGCAGAATTTCTCATCCATGAACTTGTAGATTAAGAAATATTAATAAGGAAATCTGCATGATAAACAGCATGAAGTGAAATACTTAGCCAATCATCAATCACGGAGTACTCACAATGTGCGAGAAGCATCCATCATTCAACCAAAAGAAGCTTGCACAAATACCTGCTCACAAACACAGCAATCCCTAACAGTAGAGATGCTTAATTCTCTATCACAAGAGACAATGAACAGTCAACGGGAAAGACCGAGGGAGGGACGATCTCGCCGCACGATTTTTTCACTGATTACACACCAGAAAGCTGTAAGGGGCTATGATTGATGTAGGAAGCATAACAAATAATTAAGTCATTTAAAATCATCGTCTATATACATGAATTAAAAATTATGCACAGAAATTAATATACAGGAAGAAAATACCAGGAATAGCCTTCCCTATGATGCGATACTATTAGCCGTATAGTACTGAAGTGAATTTTGCTTTCTATTTCTCAGGATTTCTACTTTCTTTACGTGGTTATCAGTTTATTTTTCTATGAATGCTTTCTGTTTGCCCACAGTCTTTGGGTGCCCAGGATAGAAATGGTATCCACAATAGAAGTCCTTTCCAGAAATACTTTTTCTTTTTTTAATTAGCAAGGGATATTCCTACTAAATTGTTGTCCAATTAAAATATATATATATTCTGATTCTTAATTTTAGAATCAAAGAAATCCATTATTTATGGACAAATTTTAGTGCCTATAAGGTGTTTTAGTAGGAATTTCTTTTATGTGTGAGAGAGAGGCACACGGTAATATCAGTATAAATTTAATTTTGATTTTTATGATGACAATGAAAGAAAGCTTCTTGGGGAACATAGTTTTGTCCTATTGCAAAGGTGGAATAGGAAGAGGAATAAGGTGAAATGGCATCGTTTGAAAACTTAGGGAAAAACCATCTTAAGTTCTATACTTGCAACAATAGACATAACATCATAAAATATTTCTGGTAAATCTTAGAACATTTTTATAGCTCATCACTCGAATGAAGCCAAAAAAACCTTACATAAACAGATGTTGAGCTCAGAACAGTTGGTTGTTCAGTGCTAGATTCATGCTGGATCCTAAATGTGTACATTCTAAGCTGGTTTTGTCGACGGGAGGTGGCAAAAACAATGACCATTCTATCTGCCCCGGGTTTTGCAATATCAGAACTTCTGCTTAATCACCTTCCACCCCTCCAGAGATGACATCCCCAGTAGGAAAGAGAGTAACAGAAATCATTTCCTCTCTGCTTTTTCCTTCTGTAAAGCATATGGCTAATCTATCCTGTGAAAACTCCAATTTATTTTAGCATTCATGAACCTTCATGACTAATTTCCTGAGCCAAACTATAATTACTTTAATTCTACTCTGCTGGAGAGAATTTGAAAACAGGACTTCTTTAGAAGAAAATTAACTTACATAATGAGAGAAGAGATAAATCATATTAACTCTAATTAAAGTATATTAACATTTTGGTTGAATATGAATATGAATAAAAATCAGACACAATGAAAGCAGGTTTCTCATAAAGAATTTATGGAGATTTATGAAGATTTTAGAAACTTGCAAAATTTCATTACTTGACATCTCTATTAAGATCTTTACAAGCATGCATAATGAAAAGCCTAATAAAAGATTTAATAAATGGACTTTTGCTTAAAGTCACACTGATTCAGTGCAAGCAAAGGTTTTAAACCCCTCATGGAGATTAAAATGATAATTGTCAATTTAAAAAATACATATGCTTTCCACGTGGTGAGACGTGGAGAGTTCGAACATCAGAAAGTCAGAAAACTAGTCTTAGCCAATGTCAGTAATTCCATGGCTTTGCTTTGTATCCCAAGACTGTGCTAATTACCTCCGTCTTCCATGTTATGTTATCTATTACATCATAGATGACATATTACCTGCAGGTAACATATTAACTGTAGATACCACAATAACTACAGAGTCCTGGGGAAAAAAAATGAATATTTCTTTACCGTGAAACCACATTTCAAATGGTCCTGTTTTGCCTTGATACAAGATCTTTGGCTCTCTCTCTCTCACTAGAACAAAAGTCTAACACACATAGTAGACTTCCAGGTAAGCTTACTTAAGTTTAACTTGAGAGTGAAAATAATTAATTTTTCTTCCAAAATGCTGTTTCTCCAAATGTCCATGACGGCGCTGCTCAATGATGGAACTTTTGGTATTGCTCCTGAGGGATTCATAAGGTAGATGCTCTCAGACTACGTCACCGAAAACCGCTTTGCCCGTGAAGGTACACAGTGAGCAGCGGGGGCTGTGTGTCTAATCAGGAGATGAGATTTGCAGCCACATTAGCCACGGTGCTCTCTGATTTCCAACAAAGCATGCGTGCCTTTTGAGACCATTCAGAGCCACCACACCCCACTGGCCACCACACTTCCACCCTTCACTGCTGGGGTCCCCATGGCCAGAAACACTCGGAGCGAGTCTCCTGTTCTGCCATTCACACCACAAGCTGCTTACAGCTGCTGTTTTTTTGTTTTTTTTTTTAACAATTGTCAAATTACATGACATTACATCATCAAGCATTCAAAGCTCAAGGCCTTACGGAAAACAGTTGTGCTCCTGCTGCTGCTGCTGCTGCAAAAAAAAATGAATTTGTAGATTATCAAATAATATGGATTCACATTTTAATAGGGAAAATTCCAGACTAAAGACTGTGGAAATGTATACCAGTTTTACCATGTATGTATCAGTAATTTGGTATTGAAAACAAAGGTTTGCTCGTATGGTATTTAGTTCTTCTTTTGCAGAGCTAAACGTGACACTGCTGTTAACAGACACTCTCATTTCTACATTCATCATCTCTCACACTCCTTGAAAATATTTATTGAACTGCATTTTTAAAACAACTCTGAATTGTATTTCTGTAGGTACAAAGAGTGAAGAAAGCAGGTAATGAAATTTTCAAAGAACTCAGAGAATAAATGGCAATTTAAAAGCAAAGAGAAGGATGGCCAGGCATCGTGACCCACGCCTGTAATCCCAGCATTTTGGGAGGCTGAGGTGTGGGTGAATCACCTGAGGTCAGTAGTTCAAGACCAGCCTGGCCAACATGGCCCCATCTCTACTAAAAGTTCAAAAAATTAGCCCAGTGTGGTGGTGGGTGCCTGTAATCCCAGCTACTTGGGAGGCTGAGGCACAAGAATCACTTGAACCGAGGAGGTGGAGACTGCAGTGAACCGAGATTGCACAACTGAACTCCAGCCTGGATGACACGAGTGAGACTCCATCAATTAAAAAAAATCAAAGAGAAGGAAAATATAATTGTAAAAGGAAAACAAGAAAAAATAATGATCAAAGGCTTTCTTATAGTGTGGTGGAAAAAAATCTTAAGCACACATAATGCAGCAAACTGATTATAATTCTGGGTTGAATATATATGTATGTACATGTATGTTTTTTTTGAGACAGAGTCTCACTCTGTCGCCCAGGCTGGAGTGCAGTGGTGTGAACTCAGGTCACTGCAAGCTCTGCCTCCCGGGTTCATGCCTTTCTCCTGCCTCAGCTTCCTGAGTAGCTGGGACTACAGGCGCCCGCCACCACACCCAGCTAATTTTTTGTATTTTTAGTAGAGATGGGGTTCCACCATGTTAGCCAGGATGGTCTTATCTCCTGACTTTGTGATCCGCCTGCCTTGGCCTCCCAAAGTGCTGGGATTACAGGCGTGAGCCACCACACCAGCCGAATATATATTTTAAAAGATATGCTGTAAATACTTAACTGAGATGTTCATAAATGAGAGGGGAAAAGGTAGGAAATCCCAGGGATAAGAAATGAACAGAGATGAGGCTTCCCCAGGATAGTACTGCAGGGATCTGGGGCAGTGCCTTCTCAGGGGACAGGGTCTGCATGTGGACAGAAGCAGGAGACCTGGAGCCCCAGCAGCTGTGCCCTAATGTTTCATGGCTTCCTCTGTCCACTCTCATGCAGAGCTGAGACCTGAAAACACACAGTCGATGTATCATGAAGAAAACCTCAAAATACGAACTTGCTTTAAAATGATCCTGGGTTTGAACTTCACACGCGTAAAGGCAAATACTTGAGAGAAATGTGGTTCAACCAACAATTCCAGTGTTCCCAAAGATAAAGCACGATTGAACAAGGACTTAATAACACACACACACAAACACACTCACATACACACGTGAACTCACACACACATACTCACACACACCCACGCATGCACACACAAACACACACACACAGACACACACCCACTCACACACACATGTGAAGTCACACACACCCAAACATGCACACAGAAACACACACAGACTCACCAACTGACATACACACACACACGCTCACACACGTACTCTCACACACACACCCGCACATCCATACACAAAACACACATGCTCTCATACACATGCACTCACACACTCCCACACACACACACTCATACAGGCACTCACATACACACATGCACTCACACATGGAATCACACACACACGCATGTGCATACACAAACACACACATACACACACCTCACACACGCACTCAGGAAAACAAGGCAACATAAGCATGAGCTGGAAGACGAAACAACCCAAAAAACAGATGTAGAAAAGGACACGGGGCCTCTGAGATTCAGACCGTGAACTGCACAAGTCATGAAGACAAAGATTGAGATGCTCAACTATCACATTAGAAAATGTCATTTATCAAAGACAAAAAGCAAGGGTGGTGTATCTTGTTTAAGAACCAGCGTTAAGTCTCCTAAGATAAATAATGTTCTTGTATATTATGCTCTAAAAGTTTTAACGGTTTGTCATTCATATTTAATTTTTTAACTTACCTGGAATTGATTTTATGTAAGGTATATTGAAACCTATTTTGAATTTTATATGTATAAGCAAGCTCTCTTTGCAATTTGATCAGAAGAGTTTATAAAATAAAGCCGTGACAAATATATTTTATTTTAACTTTATTTTCTATGTAGTTAGAATGCTTAAGGATTCCTATATTTGCAGTACCAAGAGGGAAAATGAAAACGCACCAGACAGATTGTAAAAATAATAGAGGAATCTTACAAGGATTAGATTTACCATGAGTCCAAAGTAGACTTTTCTGGGCAGAGAACTTTTCAAAAGATTAAACAAAAAAACAAAAAAAGACCCTGTTTTGTAATCAAGGTCAGGTTTTCTCTGAGATCAGGGAGTTGGTGAGTTCTGTACAGCAAGAGCTTTTACTTACTCAAACGTAAAACTGTAGCATCTTACGCAGTGCTGGAAATGTACTAGCTCTGCTACAATTATAAGTTGAACAGATGAAGAAATGAGCTGGTTGCCATCCCATGTTCTTAAAGGTATTGAGATGTCCTCGTTGGTGATGTTGATTGGCTCGGGATTCAGATGTGGACGTGGAGATCACTCCACTGGCATTGACAGGGTGGTCTTCTGTGGCCTCCCTGCTACAGTGTTAGGGACAACGTTAGGGAAGAGAGTCCCCTGGGTGCACTGTCTGCCCGTGTGCCAGGGGCTCATGTGAAGACAGAGGCAGTGAGATTGAGGACGGCAGAAGCAGCCCAGGAACCCCCTTAGTGGCAACTGCTTTTGTATCGGCTAATGTTAACTCTTGCTGTTAATAATTCCTGTGTGATACCATGTAGCAGGAAATAGATGCAACCTTAGAGAGACAAACATACCCATGGTGCAATTATTTTCCATGAGTGTGTGTGTGCGTGTGTGTGTGTGTGCATGTGTACCTCCAAATAAATTTATCATTAGCTGTCACTTGTTAACTTTCCAGGAAAGGTGTTTCCTCCATGAACTAATTTGTCAAAACCATGCCAAGTGTCACAGTGTGCCTCAGGGAGGTCTTAGACCACCCAAGCCAAAAAGGGGGACCAGCATTGTTTATGTTCTTATTCTTTAGGTGAAGATTGGCACATTGAACCAGTCAGGACTCTGCCTATTCATTGATAATATTATTAATGAAAATAAAAATGTTCTTATATGCTCTATTTTTCTTTGCATATGAGATTATTGCAATAACTGTGGAAACTGAAAATTGTATGTAAGTCAGAAACAATCATTTCTGCCTCCAGTTTTAACGTGAGAAATACAAACAACTAAAGTGTTAAAGCAGAAATGTTTCAATTTTCTGATGGATATTTTTGAGTTTTGTGGCTCACAGATACTAAATAGTTCAAAAATCTGCTGAAAAATTATTATAATTGGTTTCTCGGGTCTCTAAACTATATTCATTGGCTTTTCAGTCATTTTCACAGTTTAGTGATTTCAAGAGTATATCTGCAATTTTCCCTGCTATTTGTTATTTTTGGAATATATGTTCTATTTTTACTTCCTAGAATAAGTAACAGGACACATATAAGGTCACAATTAAGTGTGGAAGTAACCTACAGTAAGATCCTGCAATTTATGTTGTGACAGATCTTTCTAATTACAAGCTTGAAAATGCCCACACGGGTTACATCTATACAAGAAAATGCGAAGGTGTTTTCTTTGTCAAAATGCTTGTGCATTTACTGAGTGCATTTGCAAATGACCCCTGACACTTCCAGTAAAAAATGCTTCTATTTTGAGAGGGTTTTTGCAAAGTACACTTTTCTTTGGTATCATATAAATGACCCTTCTGAAGTAACACTGAGTCAAAAACTTACCCAGTGAATTAAAATTATAAAATTAACTACTTTCTCAGCAAAGTGCTGGATGAGTAACTTTAATTTTCTGAGTCTTTGGCAAGCATGTGACTGCATTAAAGAAGTCATCAATCTTCTTACCAATGACTCAGTGCCGTTCTGACTTCCATGAGGTCCATCCTGTGCCCTCCGGGAAGGCTGATATTCATTTACCCTTCCCCACACCTTCCCCTGGAGGCCTTCACTTACACCCTTTAGCGGGCTTGTTTTGTGACAGTGGCCAGGGATGGGAGCTGAAGACGGTGACTTCCATGCTGTCATCACAGATCTGGGGCGGCCCCTTCACCATGTGGCTCAGAGGAAGGACGTTGTCTATCCTCAGGCTTCTCTCACCTTAAATCCAAACAACCTTCAGGATGCTTCACAGATACGGAAAACATAATCCATTTTTTAGGAATTTTAATGAATTTTGCGGTTGAGGAACTGAATATACCCAAGGAAACTGAACCAAACTGCAACTCTGACCCAAAGTTCAGCTGACCCGATCTCCAAACTGAAATCTGAACGAAAGCTTTCCTTCCATTTTCTTACACTACCAAGAAAGACAATCATTTCTCCCCTCAAAAACATCAACACAGCCGGGCGCGGTGGCTCAAGCCTGTCATCCCAGCACTTTGGGAGGCCGAGACGGGCGGATCACGAGGTCAGGAGATCGAGACCATCCTGGCTAACACGGTGAAACCCCGTCTCTCCTAAAAAATACAGAAAACTAGCCGGGCGAAGTGGCGGCGCCTGTAGTCCCAGCTACTCGGGAGGCTGAGGCAGGAGAATGGCGTAAACCCGGGAGGCGGAGCTTGCAGTGAGCTGAGATCTGGCCACTGCACTCCAGCCTGGGCGACAGAGCGAGACTCCGTCTCAAAAAAAAAAGCCATCAACACAGCATAGACAACACCCAACGTATTTTGTAAATACATGGAAATGAAACAAAGACAAACATTCATCTGGACCAAACCTGAGCCCACCCATTTTTTTTTATTACTTTCTTGGATTCAAATCAAGCTGATTAATCCCGCACCTTGTGACAAAGGACACAGACAGTGTGCATGCAATTCCCTGCTTCAGTTTTTCTGTAGAGCTTCCCCTAAATGGGGACTGTGACTGGGACTCATGTTCATTTTCTACTGCTGTGTAACCAATTACCACCATTGTAGAAGCTTGTGCTACGTGCAATTTACTTTCCTACGGTGCCGTCCGTGGTCAAGCTGAGCCCTGTGCTTTTGTCTCCCGTGGCTGCCGTAAAGGTGTCCACTGGGCTGTTGCTTTCTGGAGTTAGGGAGTCACGTTGACGTTCGGCTGGTTGTCGGCAGAATCACTGCCTTTCAGTTGTGGGGCCAAGGTCACTGACCTTGTGCTGGCTCAGCAATGGTCCTGTGTCAGCTCTCAGGGGACACCCAGCTCCGTGCCACATGGGCTCCTCCGTGTGACCCCTCTTGTTTCCAATTCCTCTTTCAGGAAAGGTGCAGTCCCATCAAGTGACTCACCGATGAGGCTGGTGAGACCAGGACAATCTCCCTTTTGAGGAAATGAGTAGTAGCCTACTCATGAGGGTGACATTCCGTAATATTCACAAGCTCAGGCTGCACACAGCAGAGGGGACTACACAGTACGTGAACTCAGGAGTAGGAAGCTTGGGGGAGTCTGACTGGGATGCCTCTGTCAGGCCTTCGCCAACCTCAATGTCAGCGTCTGGTGTGCTGAGATGTGGCTTTCTTCTCTTTTTTTTTTTTTTTGAGATAGAGTTCGCTCTTGTTGCCCCGGCTGGAGTGCAATGGCATGATTTGGGTTCACTGCCAACTCCGCCTCCTGGGTTCAAGCAATTCTCCTGTCTCAGCCTCCCTAGTAGCTGGGATTATAGGCACTCACCACCATGCCCAGCTAATTTTTGGGCTTTTAGTAGAGACAGAGTTTCGCCATGTTGGCCAGGCTGGTCTCAAACTCCTGACCTCAGGTGATCCACCCAGCCTTAGACAAAGTACTGGGATTTGAGGTGTGAGCCACCGCGTCTGGCCGCGGCTTTCCTTTTTATGTGGTGATCATATTACCATCTATTGGCTTCTGTGCTCCAAAATTCTGGAACTGGGAGATTATTCTTTGGGAATATAGCATTCAAGAACTAGAACTCAACACCAGTCAGACTAATGAATATGTTGGACTCTATTCTTCCCCAAAACATCCAACCTTACTCTAAAAACGTCAGAAAAATCCCAGCTGAGGGGACATTCTACAAAACACCTGACCAACCCTCCTTAAAACTATCAAGTTCATGGAAGACAAGAAAAGTAAAAAATATATACAGTTGAGTTATATATATTATACTATATTATAAAATAATATATATTAGATATATATTTGTTTTACTTTTCTTGTCTTCCATGAACTTAATAATTTTGAGGAGCATTGGTCAGGCGTTTTATAGAATGTGTGTGTATAGATATACACATATATACACATACACACACACACTGCCACAGCCGAGAGGATGCTAGAGAGCCATGATGACTAAATATAATGTGGAAGAGAGAGAGAAGATTAGGCTATAACTCAGAAAATCTGAATACTGTAAATACTTTGTTAATAATAAATGACAATGTATTCATCTTTGTAGAACACAGCAGTGTTCAGTAATTGTAAGAAATGTGCTATACCAAAGAAGGATGCTCACAGTAGAAAGAGCTGAACGTGAGATTCATGGAAACTCTCGGTCCTTTCCCCTTTTTTGTAAGTGTAAGACTGTCCTACATTAGGAAGTGTATTTAGGAAGGCTGTGTTGGAGTTGTGGGCTTAGAGGTGGCAGGTGTAAGAGACCTGGAGAAAGGCTGGAAGCTGACAGGAGAATTGTGCAGGGGTCAGGGGCTGAGAAAACACATCAATTACTTTTTTTTTTTTTTTTTTTTAGATGGAGGCTCACTCTGTCGCCAGGCTGGAGTGCAGTGGCACCATCTCAGCTCACTGCAACCTCCGTCTCCCGGGCTCAAGCAATTCTCCGGCCTTAGTTTCCTGAGTAGCTAGCTGGGACTACAGGCTTGCACCACCACACCCAGTTATTTTTATTTTTATTTTTTGTATTTTTAGTAGAGACAGGGTTTCACCATGTTGGCCAGGCTGGTCTCGATCCCTTGACCTCGGGTGATCCACCCACCTCGGTCTCCCAATGTGCTGGAATTACAGGCGTGAGCCACCGCACCGGGCCAATAACTTTTTAAAAGCAAGGAATGGGTTAGATTTCTCCAGCCGTGTTTGTTCTGCCTTAAATATGTGCATCGAAACAAGTTTTTGAGGATTAGAAAATCCAAGATGGATTTTCATCCCTACAACAGCCCAGGGTGGGAACTCTGTGGGACGCTGAGAATATACTCGCCCCAAAGGGAAGGGGCTCTGAGCCACAAGTGCACGCCTGGCATTGATTCCACTCGCAGGCCCCTTGGTTCCCTGCTACAGAGAGATGATTTAAGGTTCCTGGGAGGTCACAGAGGTCTGTCCTTTTGCACCCTGTCAGCAGACAGCTCGCCTCCTTAAAGTATTCAGATAAGTAGAAGACGACGGAAACAGGGAAAGGGGCATCTGTTTATCTGAAAGTCATTGGTGTCCCTACTCAAAGTCCTAGTCGTATCAGAGCGGACCTGTGTTTCCTAAAATATCACTCAAAATTGCCAAATCAACCTTTAACAAAATGCCAAAGTTTATTCTTCTGGATACAGAATGCTGTCGGGTCTCCCTCAGTCAACTGACATTGTTTCATCTGTCCGTTATCACCGATTCTGAGTTGATGAGCACATTCCCACAGTCTCATTTCTGCTTATCATCGCATCCTCTTGTTGAATTATTCTGAACTCACAAGCATTTTGAAAGGCAAGACACATTGATTTCCTCATTATGTCAGGAAATGGCGAGTTAAGCAAATTTCTAAACCCTTTCAAATGCCAAGGTCTGCTCAGAAGTGATAAGACAAGACACTGCGTGGACGTGGTGAGTTTTTGTGTTGAAACAGTCCTCAGCGCAACCATTTTTGTCCTGAAAGTGTGTCCTCTCTCCATAACGCAGTAGGAGGGACTGGAAGAGGAGGCAATTCAAGAGATAATTCGCGTCTAATGTTTCTTAGCATTTTCACACCGTGAGAGACGTGGGGAGAGGGCTTCCTGCTTCATTGTTTTACAATTGTTTTCTCCACACAATTTTCCTAACCTCCTTATAAAGATTCCTGCAATACAAAACAAATTAGGCTCATTAACCACAGATGCGTGATGACAAAAGCAAAAGTCACATCAGGATTTTTAATCCAGTATTAAATGTAGAAGGTGCTGAAAATGGAAAAGCTAGTCATTGCTTAAAACCTGAAGAACAGGAGATTGCCAAGGAAGAAAAGATGATAGTTGGACTCGAAAGGTTTCCACAGGCCACTGCCAGACATTAAATCACACAAGGGCACTTTACCAAACAGGAATGATAGAAGTTGGTAAGGGGGGAAAAAAATAAGGAGAATAATAACAGCATCTTGGAAAAGTATAAATTCAAAGGGCAGCCACCAGCTATCGGAAAGGTCAGAGGAATAAAAGAGGGTCTTCTGAGAATCACTGGTTTCAGAGTGGCAAGTGGAATTCACAGTACAGGAAGTGGAAGGATTTTCATTCACGTTTGAAGGTTCTTTTGACATTTTCATTAACTGCAAAAAACACGAATAATCTAATCTATACTGATTTGATTAATAAGTAGGAGAACACAGCACATTAAGTTCTCATTTAGATGTTACAATTAAACAGTACACAAAATATTGATTTTATTGCATCCTGGCGCTTTAAAAAAAATTCTGTAAGTTTGTAACCGAGCAGGGATCATGGTCATTCAGTTATGTTTCTCCTGAGTCAGAAAATAGTGAAAACACCGACAAAGGAAGGCAGTGAGTTCCTAAAGAATTTTACAAGGTTTTAATTCAATTAAATTTAATAACTGTGAGTTAATGATAGAGTCAATACACTCCTGCCTAAATACGAGGACTTGGACTGGATGACATCACAGGAGTGTGTGTTTTCTTGTTTCAACCTAAGCCTGTGACACCAGGTCCCAGGACCATCATTTCACCCTCTATTTTCTTTTCTTTTTTTTTTTTTTTTTTTTGAGACGGAGTCTCACTCTGTCACCCAGGCTGGAGTGCAGTGGCCAGATCTCAGCTCACTGCAAGCTCCGCCTCCTGGGTTCACACCATTCTCCTGCCTCAGCCTCCCGAGTAGCTGGGACTACAGGCGCTGCCACCTCGCCCGGCTAGTTTTTTGTATTTTAGTAGAGACGGGGTTTCACCGTGTTAGCCAGGGTGGTCTTGATCTCCTGACCTCGTGATCCGCCCGTCTCGGCCTCCCAAAGTGCTGAGTGGGATTACAGGCTAGTGGGATTACAGGCTTGAGCCACCGCGCCCGGCCATCACCCTCTATTTTCTAATTAATGTAATGCAACAATCAAGAAGTACAGGAAAGATAAACAACCTGAGAAATTTTACTCCCTGTCACTGGTACTGAAATCCACATCGCAGGGCTAGAGAGAGATTTGTGCAAGGTGCAGGGATGTGTAGCAACGGCAGCATTATACTTGTTTATGGGAAGGAAGGGGGTCAACGGAAAAGCAAGTCAATAAATCTCACACGTATTCAAGGGTCTGGCTAAGGACCAGTCCAGGGCAAAAGAAAGAGAGATGGGCAGCCGGGCGCAGTGGCTCACGCCTGTAATCCCAGCACTTTGGGAGGCTGAGGCAGGGGGATCACGAGGTCAGGAGATCGAGACCATCCTGGCTAACACGGAGAAACCCCGTCTCTACTAAAAAATACAAAAAAATTAGCCAGGCGTGGTGGCGACACCTGTGGTCCCAGCTACTCCCAGCTACTCGGGAGGAGAATGATATGAACCCAGGAGACAGAGCTTGCAGAGAGCCGAGATCGCACCACTGCACTCCAGCCTGGACAACAGAGCGAGACTCTGTCTCACAAAAAAAAAAAAAAAGAGAGAGAGATGGACATAGCATGTGACACTCGCATAGTCTCTTTACACATCTTATCAGATTGTGACTCAATTGCTGTACTAGTCCCTCATCCACAGATGATGAAAAAGATGAACAGAGGGTTTAACACGTTAACTAAGCTTGCATGGTCAGTAACCTTACAGCTAAGACTCAGACCCAGGTTTTCTGACTCTGAATTCAAAAACTCACAGACCTATGCCAGGGGCAACCAGATCTACATGTGGTTTTAGTGGTTTTTTTTTTTTTTAGGACATCATAAAGAATTGGGTAAGAAAATTTATTCTGAGATTTGGAAAATCAAGCCCTATCACAGTTTAAACATAATAGTCACAATTTAAATATATTTTAAAATTCATATATGCCAGTTTAGGGCTTTGTTTTCAATCTTTTTTTTCTTAATTTTTGATTTAAAACAACCTGCATAAAGTTAATGGAACTCCTTATTCTGTGCCTTAAATAAGATGGGAGTTCACTGAGAAAAGAAATGGAAGTTCTTAGCCTGCAGCTCCATTGAACACCGTGGAAGTCACATGGATTCCAACACACGAGGTCCTTCCCTTGGCTTTCAGGTGTATTTCTCCTCTGAGGATACATTAGAACAAAAGTCACAGGAAAGGAAAATTAAATTTTCTGCAGATTGAGCTAAGCCAAAAAGATGTGTGACACGCTCTTGTACATTTTTCCCTTCTCTAAAGTAACTTGTAAAGAACAACATTTTGTCAGATTGCCTGTATATATTACAGCATTCCATGATATTGTCTTGTCCTTCTTCATAAGTTTATAGGAATCCTTGAAAGTGGAGTGCATGATGTCCATCAGTGACTTCAGGGTTCGTGGAGCAAATGCTATGGTAGCACTGGGAAGAACAGTGGGCGAGAGGTGGCCTCAACATTCGGGAACATTGCTTCTGACCTCACTTCGTCAGGTAGCACATCTGGTGTGTCACAGCGGAGTCCAGCAAAGCTAACCAACAACAGAGGGAAAACTACACGCAGTTGCTTGGAATAAATAGGAAATGTAAGAACAAACAACAAAAACTGCAGTTTCTTCTCTGTATAACAGTGTAAGCCAATGAGGGATTGTAAACTCAGGGAACCACTCCCAGTGCACACACATTCAGACGCACACAGGCTCACAAACACACTCAAACACACACACACACTGAAACACACAGGCTCAGACACACACACTGAAACACACACCTGCTCAAACACACACACTTAAAAACACACACTCACACATGCTCAAACACACACAAACCGGCTCAGACACACACCTGCTCAAACACACATACACACTGAAACACACATCTGCTCAAACACACACACTCAAACACACAGGCTCAGACACACCCATGCTCAAGCCCACAGGTTCAAACACACACCTACTCACACATACACACATGCAAACACACAGGCTCAAACACACACGCTCAAACATACATACTCACACAAGCTCAAACACACACACACTCAAACACACAGGCTCAAACACACTCACACACACTCTGTCAAACGTACACACCCTCAAACACACTGGAGCTATGTTATTTGAGCAAGCATTTTAGGCCCCAGACCATGATTTAAGTATAAATTCAGTACCTTCTTTTTTGAATTATGCTCATTTCAAGGTAATATAATCTTTACTTATGTCAAATACAAAAAAAAATCACTCCTCTCTGGAAACAAAAGAAACACAAATTACAATCGCCCCACTCTTCACGTGACGCTGTGAAAGGGTCCTGCTCATGGGAACGAATTCTACGAAGTCCCTGAATGTGAAGCTCACCTCACCGACAAAGCGCGGTTTCCTCCCTCGCGATCCTTCCTCGTGAACATTCCTTGGCATTAAAATCCGTTTCTAAAGAAGTGTTAATGGTATTGTAGCTAACCTTACCTTTTTTCTTCTTTCTATGACGTTGGTTTTTAAATGATATCTCCTGGTGTATAATGAGATAAATTCTCCAAAGCCTGGTTCGTGCCCCACAATGCCTTTGCCACTTGGGCACCCGAGCTTTCTGTGAACCAAGGAGATCTCGAGCCCCCTTTTCCATGTTGCCTGTGTCACGTCCTGAGAAAGGCTTACATATGAGTGGTCCTTAATCAGTGGTGAAGTAATAATGAAAAAGAACTGCCGATTATGAGGCACCTTCTCTGTGGAATGACATAGTATTTCACCACCTTGAGTTGGCCAATGTGTCTGATAAAGAAAACTATTATATGTAGTTTACTAATTAGGAATCTAAGAATCCACGATGAGAAATCACAGGTCCTGGTTGGACACTCTCCACGTTGTGTGAAGGGTTTTGGTGAGGGCTGCATGCTTTGTGAGGTCTTTGTGCTTAACCACACCATACGTATTGAAAGAAAAACAGTGATCTTGCCTCAGAATGGTCATTTTCAAATACTTTCAGTGATTGAAACTTTGCTTTTTATTAATGTAAACAAGAATGAAATTTTTAAAAATGGGTGTATATTTCAGAAAAGATCCTTACTCGGAGACCCTGCTTCAATAATGTTAGAGAAACTTGGGTTTTCAATGCCAAAAAGAAGAAAAAGAAAGAAAAGCTTAAGAATACTGTCAAGACTAATGCATTTGCCTGATGATGTGTGTATGTATAAACATGTGCATATATAATTTGCCTAAGTACCAACAAAATCATTAGAAAATGAAGATAGAATGATGGGTTTCAAAATTTCATGATGCCTAAAATGCCTTCCTAATTTTTTGTTTTTTATTAGTTTATTTTTTCAACTACAAAATATCTCAGTCATGACAACTGCTTACTAGACCTGGTTTGCTGCCCTTGTCTCCTATAAGTAAGACAAATAAAATCCTGTAAGAAGAATTAGAAAACAGTATCTAAATAAACAATAGGTAAATGTTAGCCGAAGGTCTGTAGGTCAGTGGTTACATGAAGGTGATCAGGATAATTTCATTAAAATATTTTTATACATTTGGGAAAACAAATAAAAACCAAATATGCCTGGGAAGATGTTTCTAGATGCATGCCACAAAATATTTATTTGCCCAAAGTATTTATATGGATGATCTGAGAAATAAATACGGGTTACTCATTTTTCCATGACTGTGTCAGGGGTAATAAAAGATTAGATTAGTAAGTAAAAAAAAAAAGTCTCTTTTCCTAGTGAAAATGTCAGAGCTTATAAGATAAGAATAAAGCAATACTTTATTTTAGGCAAAATACATATATCAGTTGAAAATAACCTAATAGCTATCATACAAGGGACAGGAAAACACATTCTGGTGCATTCAACCAGTTCCTTAGAGGAATGGTAGCTCAGGCGTTTACTGCTAAGGGATATAGAAAATAATCTATAACTCCACTGCAAGCACAGAAAAGGGCTCCTGACTCATTCTCAGAGTGAGGATTGCAAAACACCAGGCAAGATTCCCTGGGGGCAGGTGGGCAGAAACTCTGAACAGGACACACCCTGGGGACAGGTTTGCAGACCCTCTGAACAGCACACAGGTGGACCCTCTGAACAGTACACCGGTGAGACATGGACATTAGCGCTCTGCCCTCAAGAACCACCTGTCCGGGAAGCACATCCCTCGCACAGCTTTAAGAATAGGGCGCCGCGGAGGCTGCAGGGCTCTGCCTGCAAAAGGTTTGAGCAAAATAATTATGCAAATGGTTTGTTAGTATATTCCGTGGCTGTGTGCTCCTCGTGTGGTTCAAAGCAAAGCTTTCACTTTGGTGTTAAAGATCCCATATGCCAGAATAGATCGGATTCTCCGTACGTTTAACCCAGCAGGTCATTAAGCTGGAGATCTTGATGTGTCAGCAGTCATTCCTCTATCCAGGGCCTCTCGGGTGCCTGCTTATCAGTTTGCGATTGATCTGAATGGAAAGTGATTTAGGCAAAGAATTGTCTTCACCTCCGAAATAGGGCAAAGCTGACAAATAGAAATACAAGCACATTTAGGAATGCGGCAAACCCGGTTGTCTTATTTCCCTTCCAACTCCTGTTAGAACATGAACATCCTGTGAAGAGCAAGAAATAGAAGCTAGAGTAGCTGAATTATTTCCTCTTTTGGCAGAAAAGAGCTTGAAAAAAAATATGCTTAAAGACGCCCTGATGAATTTTATTATCATTATCCCTCTCTGTCTTCGCTGATAATCATTCTCTTCTGAATAGTTACACTGAAAACTTTTGCAATAAAATTCAAATTAGTTATGTAATTAGAGTCAATTATGTCAAAGGGGGAAGAGGGACTTCAATTTGCAGCTTTTCATTCTAGAGTTCTCCAAATAGTAATTGACACAGAATACAAACAATTCCAATCAGGGAAATTAGAAGGAGTACCTCACCCGTCCCTGCCGTGAACGGAAATTGGCAGGAGCAGCGCCTGCAGAATAGTAAAAGACTGTCCTCAATTGTAAATTGATGAGGTCCTGCAGAAGATGGAAATCTTGGGCCCAGCCCCACGTTTCCTATAACACATTCCAGGCTGCTTCAAGGCACAGGAATAAACTGTGACGCTAGAACGCTGCCTTCATAAGGCTTTTCCATAATCTCCTCATTGTACACATTTTTATTGAACTCATGGTGCATAGAACCTACTCCAGCTGTCTGTCCATTTCTCTCCATATGTGGTTTGCATTGACCTTATTCTTGGTTCCAAATTGCCATTTAAACATGTGCTGTTACTGAATTTCTCAGAAATCAATCTGGTTCCCCCAACTTACTGTCCTGCTATTAAGGCGTTCTCATCTTAGTCTTGCTTGGATATTGAGCATTATGCTTTGAAAACTAGTAGGTCGATCATAATTTTAATTTAATCGTATTTTATTATTATGGATGTTGAAAGGTGTGGACGTTTTGTTCTGAGTTTCATATTATTTCTAAATTTGCTTTCTGGCTTTTCACTTCCTGACCCGCGTACAGCTTGAGAAAAGGTTCAGGTTGCACTGCAGAACCAGGGGTCTGGTGGAGCAGATAATACAACTGGCTGACCTACTTTGTCATGGCCTTCTGAACACCATCTCAAACACCAGTGGTACTAAAATCTTAGTCACCCTGACATAGCCAATGAGTTGAGAATGCAATGATTTTAAGGTGGTTTAAAAAAAAAATAGGCTGACAAAACCGGTTCAATCAGTGAAATAGGTAAGGCTCATTTTTATTCCATAATTTAGTTTCTCTCCTTCTTTTTTAAAAAGAAAACTAGGTCAGCAAAATTGTGGAAGTGTTGTATAATAATCACTACAAATCACTTAGAGTTCTGGTTCAAGGGGTTTTAACCTGGTAATAAATTATCCTTCTGAGATGAGACTCAGAGTTAATTATGTCCATTACTCTAATTTTATTTCATATCTAGAGGGGAACTAAGGAGAAGAGATCACAAATAACTCACTACCAAAAGCAGCTACATTTTCCCTTTATTATACTAAAGAATATTCTAAATGGACCACACCATCCCCACCAGTGGGTCTTTCATTTTATGCTGAACAAAGAACCAAAAAATTGACTGAAAGGAGAGCTGAGAAGTAATTTTTCTCTTTGTGACATCCGTGAAAATCGCACCGTGTCATCATCGTTACTCCCAGGCCATTAAGAAAGAACCTGTCCTTTCCAGCCAGGCATTTTATACTAAACCTGGGATGGTGTGCTCCCTACCCAAGGACTTGGGCTGTAACACAGGGAAAGCCTAATTAACCAGAAACCACTTAATCAATCCAAATTCTCCCTGAAGTTGTAGGTAGATCACCAAGTCATAATCAAGTAAGCCTGATCAGAAATTTAGACGAAAAATACCGATATCCTTTACTGAAAAATCAACCTAACTATCTACGCTGTCTCTATAATGAAATGGAGCTTCTGAGCAATGACTCTACAAACCTCAAGTATTTCAGTTATTAAGAAGATATGATTATTAGTCTGTACTTACTTGTGATGGAAATGCAACTTGACTATTTCAGAATAATTTCTAAGCACTCAGCCTTAAAAAAAGATGGCTTCTCAGATAGAATTTCTCATTGCTCAACAAGAATGCTTGAAGCTGTTATATAGTTCCTTAGCATTTAGGGTAAGAAATATTCATGCTAGCTAGGTGCAGTGCCTCAAGCCTGAAATCCAACACTTTGAGGGCGGGAGGATTGCTTGAGCCCAGGAATTCAAGACCAGCCTGGGCAACATAGAGAAACCTCTTTTCTACAAATAATAATAATAGCAATAAATTAGATGTGGTATCACGTGCCTGTGGTCCAAGCTACTGAGGAGACTGAGGTGGGAGGATTGCTTGAGCCCAGGAGGTTGAGGCTGCAGTGAGCTGGGATTGTACCGGTGTACTTTAGTCTGAGTGACAGAGCAAGACCCTGTCTTGGTAAATAAATAACTAAATACATAAAAACAAACATTCATGCTATATATACTGTTCTGCAGTAGAGAACATACACTGTAAAATATACAAAATTTGAAATTTTTCTATAGGACATTTTACTTTTTTCAAAGATGTTAACATTTACGTCGGCCAAACTTAATCCCTCTTTTTTGGTATTCTTATTTCTTGAAAGATTAGTCCAGATCTCTTCTTCTATGCTGTGATCAACTAAAAAATAAGCCTGTAATGCCTTCATATTAAATTGGAAGATACACGTATATGAAGCATGCAGGTCATTCTTACTCCAGCTCAGCTCTCCCACAAGAACTCTGCTTTTCAGGGACACAAATGTCAGACAAGCCAAGCCGTGGGCCCCCAGCTCCCTTGAGCATATCTAGAAATGGTCATTCTTGTGCAAAGGTTTGCCAGATTGTCCTGGCTGGGTATGTTTTACACAAAGTAGCTCTGAAATTTTTCTCTAATCATTGCCCCCAAAATTGTTAAGTAAATCTCTCTTTTGCGCCTGGTAGCACACCCTGTGATGCCACCTTACCCAGGTGGCAGTACTTCCTGTGAATTGGTCAGTAAAAAGGAGCCTGGATGTTTCCACACTGATGGTTGCCCAGCCAGGGAGTGAGACACCAGGTCCCCTCGCCTTGGGCCTGCTGTAGTGTGAGCAGCTAGGACAGGGCCCTCTCCTCCCTCATCCCTCTGAAGAGGAGGAAATCCTCCCACTCTTATTTTGGATGATCCCAGGGACATCTCAGGCTTTCTCTCTCCTCTTCTACTGTCTTCTTCCCTAGAGCTTGATTCTGTGTTTGCTGAGGGACATGCATTGATTGTGGGACCCCCAGTTCCTTTGACTCTTTATACTTAAGGGCATAGGTGGCACCAGATTTTGTCTTTACAATGCTGTGCATTTCATTCTCAATTTTGAAACCAAACTGACAATTCCAGGGCACTAAGAAAAGACCCACCCATGCAGAACATCATTGAAAGCAAGACTAGCAAGGCTGTTTCTGTCTTATAAAGCACCCAACTTGAGATTGCAGAGCAGGGTTACCTCAGCAAATAAAAGAATAAAAGAATAAGCAATTATATTAGCAGAGATTGCAGAACAGGATTACCTCAGCAAATAAAAGGATAAGCAATTATATTAGCTTAGCTAATATCATTATGGCTGAAGTTTGCTTTAACAATACAATGCTATGTATATTGTTATATATAATGTTATATGTAATGTTATATATGTTACGTTTATATATAATATATTTTAGCTAATAATTTGTGTACTTGCAAATTTGTTATAAACTAATTTGTTGTATATAATAAATGAGCTTATAACAAATACATATAGTACATAATAAATTAGCTTATAACAAATACATATAGTTATATATATTGTATATATTAGCTTACAACAAATTTGCAAATATACAGGATAATAAAATAGATTATTCACATATATTTTTTATATATATTATATATATTAATATATGCTAAAATTTTACATATATTACATATATATAAAATTTGCAATCATCCAGAGGTGCTTAAATGATTAGGTTAAAGATGGATGGAAACTTTGTAACAGGTGGGTCAGGCTGACAATACTTTAAACCACTGATCAGTAGTTGATTACAGTGAAAAGTAGAACAACTCGACTTTTTTTTCAGAGCATAAGTAAAAAATGAACTTTATAGAAGTAAGATATTTAAGAAGCATGTTAACCAAATTAAAATTGTTTTGATACAGAATATTAAAAATTTATTTATCTTAAGTGTGAGGACAGTATTATAGTTATGCTTATTTTAAAAGTACTAATCTATTAGAAATACTAAATAATTATGGAAGAAATGATATGATGGCTGAAGCTTGCTTTAACATATTTAAATAAAAAAGAAACAATAAACGTGGTGTAAAAGAAGAAACAAGATTTGTGAATATTGATAATTACTGAAGAAGATAATGGAAACATTATATATTTTTTTAATTCTGCCATTTTTCTAGAGATTTCCACATGTCACTTGTTTTGTTTGCTTTTTCGATCACTGCGGACCACACTGATAACTCTTAGGCTTGACCCTGGCGTTGTCTTTATTATCTAAACATGTTCCCAATATTTTCATACTGTGCTCTTATGCAAAGGTGCCAAACCAGAGGTTAGCAGGTCACGGTCTTGGCCTCTCGCAATCTTAGCAGGGTTTCCAATGGGTTTGCTGTGTGGAAAGTACCAAGGATCATCCTTGGTCCCATAAATCATTAGCCCCTCCTGAATTCCCACTAGAAAGCACAGAGCCACTAAACCTTTTTTTGGACGCCCATCAGGACAATACTTGGGTCTCATTCGGAGGCCTCGTCCTGTGTACTGGCTCAGATGACAAGGGAGAGTGGAGTGAATCTTGGACTGATGATTATAACCCACCCCGCAAGCAGCCACTGCAGGGTCTCCAGGGAAAGAAAGGCTGCACCTCTGGGGCTACATCTGCTACATCTGCTGACTCAGAGGGTCCAGGGGAATCCGGGAGTTTGAGCGTATCGTCCATCCCTTATTTCAGGGTTCTATTCATTCCCTATGAGATAAAAGACTCACAGCAGGACAGCTGTCGATGGAGTTTCCTTATATATCCACGACTCCTATAACCAGATCCTGAGTCTTATTTTCTGCAGTCTTCCCTCGGCTGCAGGAGAGAATTGTTTAATTGCTGTTTGGAGACCTTCTGGCACTTATAAAATAAGCTGAGTCAACCTCAGGAATGATGACTCACCAACCCATAGTGAACTTGGAAACTGCTGTACAGAATACACAGATGCACAACTTAAACTCAGAAGTATATTTCTCAGTCCTGCAAGCTAGAACTCCAGGACCCACATGTCATCAGAGTTGGCTCCTGGTGAGGTCTCGCTCTCTGGCTTACAGGGGGCCACATACTCATTGTGTCATCTTCACTCACAGGCACCTGGCTTCACCTGTTTCTTCTCTGTGTGTACAAAAAGAAAGACAGAGAGAGAGAGAGATCCAATGCCTTGTCTTATAAGGGCACCAGTTCTACAGGACGAGCGAGGGCCCCACTCTTACTTCTCATTGAGCCTTTATCACCTCCTTAAAGGCCTCATCTCCAAATACAGCCACATTGGGAGTTGGGGCTTCGACATATAAATTTGGTGGGACAAAATGTGCCCCATATCAGACAGAATATAAGCATATTGAACATTAGAAAGATTTTTACTGGAAGGAAAACAATAAGGGGAAACAGACCTGGAAGACTGAAAAATCAGTAAGGGAGCTATTAAGAGATTCCACATACAGTGTACTGGACCCATGGTCTGAACATGGATTAGAGTTATGTAAAAACATTCTGAAGAGAGATTTAACATGAATTAGTAAGTGATTTTGTGTGCAGAGTTGGGAGAAAGCTGAGCTAAACGAGATGACAGCGAACCTTTCCATGAGGCCTTTGGTGTACCAGGGTGAGTGACCCAGAACAGCTGAGCTATACGAGATGACCACAGATTCTTTCGTCAGGCCCTTGGTGTACCATGGTGAGTGGTGAGGAACAGCTGAAGGAGGACACACGAAAGAGAAAGGAGGTGTAGTTCTGGGCCTGCGTAAGTAAGAACAGAAACACAGGCATGTCCTTAAAAAGTGCAAGACTGGAAGAAGAAAATGTGGCACATATACACCATGGAATACTATGCAGCCATAAAAAAGGATGAGTTTGCGTCCTTTGTAGGGACATGGATGCAGCTGGAAACCATCATTCTCAGCAAACTATCACAAGAACAGAAAACCAAACACCGCATGTTCTCACTCATAGGTGGGAACTGAACAATGAGATCACTTGGACTTGGGAAGGGGAACATCACACACCGGGGCCTATCATGGGGAGGGGGGAGGGGGTAGGGGGAGAGGGATGGCATTGGGAGTTATACCTGATGTAAATGACGAGTTGATGGGTGCTGACGAGTTGATGGGTGCAGCACACCAACATGGCACAAGTATACATATGTAACAAACCTGCATGTTATGCACATGTACCCTAGAACTTAAAGTATAATTTAAAAAAAAAGTGTCTGAAGGTCCAACTATGCAGAGAGGGCCTTGCGGGGAACTGGAGAAGCAGAAGAAAGGGAAGGAAAATCGAACATCTCAGGGTAAAGGAAAGGTCGAGGCTGACAAGGACACAACGGAAGGCCACCAGCACCAGTTCAAACCACTTCCCCGCCCATGGGAGACACAGCAGTGGCTCTGTAACCTGGAGCTGGGACTTGCAAGAGGAGGTTCAGTTCTTCTGTAACTGGAACCGTCGTGATCTGCCGTCTCCTGAAAACTGGCCGACAGTGCACAGAACCAGGGTTTACCCTGCAATCGCCCATATTCGGTGCTAGGATGTTTGAGTGCAAGCCTATATGTAGAAGTGAGTAAGATGCTGTGATAAAATGTGTGTACCTGGGATTTGGGAGGAAAAAAAAAAAGAAGGTAGAATACACTCATCGCTATTCCAAGGCAGCAAAGAAATTGTGACACCTTAAAACAGATACACACAAAAAATCCATTTTGTTTCTCTAATGGGTCTAACGAGAGTGATGGTAGCAACAGCTGGGTAAGGTGAATGGAGATTTAAACATAAGCTCATTTCAATCTGCATACTTAATGTTTCAATCAAAATGTCCCATAATTAAACTTTTAAATAGTTCATATTCTCCAAGAAAAGCTAAGAAAAGGGGAGATGGAATCCCGTAATATTCAATGAAATAAATTAACCTCTGAGGAAATTCATCTAAAAAATCACACTGAGGGAGATGCTACATTAGTTTTGAGATGCCTGTGGAATAGCCAGAGGAGACATTTGTCAGCCTTTTCTCACACTGATACGGAGAAATACTTGAGACTGGGTAGTTTATAAAGGAAAGGGGTTTAATTGACTCACAGTTCCTCATGGCTGGGGAGGCCTCAGGAAACTTACAATCACGGCAGAAGGCAAAGGAGTGGCAGATACCTTCTTCACAGGGCGGCAGGAAGGAGTGAGTGCAAGCAGGGGAAATGACAGATGCTTATCAAACCATAAGATCTCATGAAACTTGCTCACTCTCACAAGACCAGCATGGGAGAAACCAGCTCCATGATCCAATTACCTCCACCTGGTCCCGCCCTTGACTTGTGGGGAATGTGGGGATTGCAGTTCAAGGTGAGATTTGGGTGGGGACACAGAGTAAAACCATATCAAGATACCTATATACATACATACATATTAATACATATGTACATATATATATATTGTGTGTGTGTGTGTGTGTGTGTGTTCTCTACCTATCATTTAAAAAAATCAAGCTGGGAAAAATATTCTTCCGAGTTAACCCTTAGATGCTTGTTCTGTGCAGCTCTGGGTAAAGATGACGCTGCCCAGAGATGAGAATGCGTCCAGGAAACCAGGAAGAGGCCAAGGTGAATCTCAGAGAAACCAAGCACACAAATCTCAGGATACATTACAAACACTAAAAGGAATTGTAGTCCAGAAATCAGATTATCGATCTCAAATTATTTTTATTAGTTTTCAAATTGTATATGATGAAAACTTACAATATTTTAAAACAGAAAAAAAATTCAACGAGACCAATTCAGGCAGAGGAAAACCTACCAAAAAATACAAAACACAAACAAGAACGCAGTAAGAATGTTCTTAGTCACCCACGAGTTTCTGGCCATACATCATGAGGGACAGACACCAATTTTATGTTAAAATCAAATCTTTTTAATGCCATAGTCAATATTGTCCGATCAATTCGGTGGTGTTATTAAAACAATTACAATAACAAAAACGGAAGGTCTCTTGGGCACTCTATAACATCAATCAAATATGATGGCTTCTCTTTAAATTACCATTCAATAGCCTTTTAAGTGTATTGATTTGAAACATTTTATCAATGCTATTAGCATCACCAGTAATAATGATCATTGATTATGTACATAACATTTGCTAGCATAAGCACTAAAAGGTTTTCTATTTATTATCTCTAATTCATACAAGAATTTTCAAGATGAGAATTGTTTTTCCTATTTTAAATATTGAAAAAATAGGCTCAGATTAATTAATTAAGTTGGTTAAAGGCACACAGTAAATACTGGATTTGTATTGTGAGTGCAGGCTAACCTGCTCCAATGAAAGTAATTTATTTTTTTTTTCTATTTGGGAGCTCTTTTACAAACATAGTTAACTGATTTTTGAAAGAAAATCTCTGAGAATGGTTTAAATATGTATGAACCTTAATTAGTACATAGTACCTGGTAGTACCATTGAGAAAGTAAGGGCTTCTTTTTCACATAACAGGACAAGAAAATCATTCTCATAGAAAAAAACCAAGCACTGGGTTTTATAACATATCTATGTAAGTCTTCCTCTTTTTCTGCCTGCTTTGTGAAGAAAATGACATAAGCAAATGTGCTCATACACACATAAGCACAGCCTTCTCTAAGGCAGAGATTCTGTCCTCTTGTTCTAATTTGGGGTTTTATAAAAATTAAAGCAGAACCTTTGTTCTAATTTGGGATACTAGAACAATTAAACCAGAGAAACACAGCTGAACATAAAACTGAAACAGAAGTGAAGATCACGCTGTCTGTTACATAAACTTCACTTTCAATCCCAGGTCAATGCATTGAGAGAGAGAATCAAATGTTTATCTCGGAAAAATGCCAGAGTTCGAGGAAAGGAAGGAGCTGGAACGGTGATGTCCACACATCTTGCCATGGCCCCTCTGCCCCTTAGAAGAGCTTTGGGTTTCACCATTTTTTCTTTTCATCCTAGGTCATTCTCTTCAGCACAAATGGTTGGGTCATACAAAGAAGCTACACAAATAAGAAGGGACATGATGGAGTTCCTTGGTTATTCATGTTTCTCAGAACATTATTAGTTGCCTTTTATCCATAGACAAAGTAGTAGGTGTGGTGCAGGTGTATTGAGGAGGTGGAGAGGTGGCAGGTGTGGTACAGGTATATTGAGGAGGTGGAGAGGTGGCAGGTGTGGTACAGGTGTATTAAGGAGCTTTGGTCATGGCAGGTGTGGTGCAGGTGTATTAAAGAGCTGTGATGGTGGCAGGTATAGAGATGGCAGGTGTGGAGGTGGCAGATGTGGTGCAGGTGTGTTGAGGAGATGTGGATGTGGCAGGTATGGAGGTGGCAGGTGTGGTACAGGTATATTGAAGAGTTGTGGTCATAGCAGGTGTGGAGGTGGCAGATGTGGTACAGGTGTATTGAGGAGGTGTGAAGTTGTCAGGTGTGGTACAGGTGTACTGAGGAGGTGTGGAGGTGGCAGGTATGGAAGTGGCAGATGTGGTACAGGTATACTGAAGAACTGTGGTGGTAGCAGGTATGGAGGTGGCAGGTGTGGTGTAGGTGTTTTGAGGAGATGTGGAGATGGCAGGTGTGGTGCAGGTGTATTGAGGAGGTGTGAAGGTGGCAGGTGTGGTGCAGGTGTGGTGGTCATGGGTGTGGTAGTGAACCCCAACCATCTGGTAGCATAAAAAATCCATGAGGCAATGAATACACACACACTGTGAACAGGGCGTGACACGGGGGCACAGCAGAACCTCTTCACTCAGACAGCGAATTTCAATTAAAAGACGCAAATTGTCAGAGTTAATTTAAAAAAGGACCAAACCCTATGCTATCTAAAAGACATCCACTTGAATATAAAGAATTACATCAGTTAACAGCAAAGCGATAGAGAAAGATATACCATGGTAACCCTAATCAAAAGAAAGCTGGAGGAACTATGTTAATTTCACACAGAGCCAACTTCAATGCAAGGAAAATGATCATGGATAAAGCATAGCACTACATAATAATTAAGGGGTCAACTTTTCAAAAAGACATAAAAATCCTTACATTGCAGGCACCTAAGCACAGAGCACCAAAATGCATGAGGCAAAATCTCATAGAACTACAACAAGCAATAGATGGATCCACTACAATAGCTGTAGACCGTGACAGTCCTCTACAGAGATGGGCAGAGCCCGTAGGCAGGAATTCAGGAAAGACAGAGAAGAGAACTCAGCAGCACCATCAAGTAATGGGACATTACGGCAACTTCACCCAACCACAGCAGAATACACACTCTTCTCAGGACCACCTGGGACATTCACCAAGGTAAGCCATATTCTGGGACATAAAACACACAATTTTAAAAAATCACATAAGATATATTTTCAGACCAGAATGGAATTAAAGTAGAAGTCAACAACAGTGAGATAACCGGAAAATCCCTGAATATTTAGAAACTAAACAACAGAACTCCTATGGATCAAAGCAGAAGTCTCAAGATAAATTAAAATATATGTGATCTAAATTATTAAAGAAAAACTTATATAAATATGTGGCAGTGATCAGAAGAAAATGTTTACTATGAAATGTATACATTAGAAAATAATAAAGATCTAAAATCAATAACCTAAGCTTCAACCTTAGGGAACTAAGGAAAGAAGACCAATTTAAAAGCTAAGGTACTTGGAAGAAAAAGGAACAAAAATTAGAATAGAAGCCAATAAAATTGAAAACAGAAAAACAATACAGAAAATCAAAGAAAACAAAAGCTGGAAGGCCAGGCACGGTGACTGGAACCTGCAACCCCTGTGTTTTGAGAGGCCGAGACAGGAGGATCACTAGAGGTCAAGAGGTCGAGGCATCATTGAGCTATGATCTTGACACTGCACTCCAGCCTGGGTGAAAAAACAAGATACTGTCTCAAAATAAAAACAAAAAAACAAAACCTGGTTGTTTGAAAAGATCGTTAAAATCAATAAACCTCTATCTAGGCTCATGAGAAAAGAGGCAGAATTACCAATGGTAAATTACCAATGTCAAAAATGAAAGTGGGGTCATCACTACTGATCTCGTGGTCATTAAAAGGAAAATAAAGGTAGACCACAAACAATTTTCTGCCCACAATTTTGATAACTTACATGAAATAGACCAATTCCTTGAATGACAATCAACCAAAACTCACCCAAGGAGAAACAGACAATCTGAATAGCCCAAAACTATTAATGAATTGAATTAATAATTAATAATCTTCCAAAAAAGAAAACCCCAGGCCCAGATGGTCTTACTAGTGAATTCTACCAAAGATTTAATATAGAAATAATTCCAGTTCTGAACAATTTCTTCCAGAAAATTGGGAAAACAGAAGGAACATGTTCTAACTTATTCTACGAGGCAAGAATTATCCTGATGTCAAAATCAGTTACACAATGCAAGAAAAGCTAAATCCACACCAGCATCACTCTTGATCATAGATGCAAATCATCAGAAATATATTAGCAGAATGAACCCAACAATGCATAAAAATAATTAGAAACCTTAAAAAAGTAGCATTTACTAGCCATGTGAGCCTAGTTTAAAATTTGAAAATAATCAATGTAATCCATCACATCATACAGCTAAAGAGGAAAAATCATTTTCTCAGTTGCAAAAAGAGATACACCTAAAAACCTTTGTGACTATTGAAGTTGCATTTCAAATGATTCTGAGTTTCCAGGTTGCTGAAACAAAGAAACCTGAACACATCAGATTTGTTATGTGATAGACTTATGGTAAAAAGAAGGACAGGGATGAATTTTTTGTCTTCATAATACGTTATAATCAGAAATGATTTAAAACATAAATTTTGTAACATCGATCCAAGTTGAATTTTTATTTCCTTTTTTAGTTAAATCATATTATATTTGATAAGAAATAGAACCACTTAATAGAAGGAGACACTATAGATGCAGCCTGTTATGTAATAATCGAGAAAGACTCAATGATATTAAATCAGCATCACTGCTTTTAAGCTTGAATTAGCTTTTATTTTACAAATGTATGTAAAGAAGAATAAGCAGTCATTATATTATTACAGACAGTAAGTGGGGCCTTCAGTTTTAGAAAAGCTTTACTTTCATTCTGTAAAAAATGGAAGGCTTTCTGTGACGTTATTTTCCTCTTTGTTTCAGTCACTGAAAACCCAGAGTCCATCCTGAAATTCAAACTTTAATAGTCATGGAAAACCTCATGATGTATTTTAATAAACCAACTTCTCCTTATGTGAATTTTACTATTGTATTGATTTTTCAGGCAGTCTTGAAGGAAGGTTTCCTTACTGTTCGAACAAGTGTTGAAATATTTTTTTTAACGGAACTCAAAGAAAAAATACTATCACCAAAATAATAACTCAAAAACAGATGTCATTCAGCAGTCATAGTGACATTAATTCTGTGGATGAAGCATGAGATTAGAAGTCAAGTCATTTAATTTCTCTTACACTGCAATGTGATTTCCGCTAACATTAATTGTTACAACCTTTTTTTATCTTCCAACCTTTTGCTGTTCCTCCTCTTCCTCATCTCTCATCTTGGTTTTCTGCTTCTGTGCCAAAGAGGCCGCGTCTTTCTCCATCGTATGACAAACAATGTTTCCTGAAATAATACTCTGACTGGTGTCACAGGGCTTTGTCACAGCTGTCTTCCCTCCCATATGATTTCTGAAAGAGTAATTTTTGTTTATTTATTCAACTTAAGTTCTTTACTATTTAGTTTTCCAGAGAGGAGAAAGCAAAGATCTCTTGTCTCTGCACCGTGTCTAGGGGAAGAATCCCTGCCTAAGACAGGCCGCATCAGATGGCCACTGCTCTGCTGGTTAAAACAGTGCACTGCTGGTTCCTCTACTTTTATTTTTGATGGTTTCCATCATCTAATCTATTTACTATGCAGAATCAGAGCACATCTCTTAAAAATACATTAAACAGACGGGCGCGGTGGCTCACGCCTGTCATCCCAGCGCTTTGGGAGGCCGAGGCGGGCGGATCACGAGGTCAGGAGATCGAGACCATCCTGGCTAACACGGTGAAACCCCGTCTCTACTAAAAAATACAAAAGCTAGCCGGGCGAGGTGGCGGCGCCTGTAGTCCCAGCTACTCGGGAGGCTGAGGCAGGAGAATGGCGTAAACCCGGGAGGCGGAGCTTGCAGTGAGCTGAGATCTGGCCACTGCACTCCAGCCCAGGCTACAGAGCGAGACTCCGTCTCAAAAAAAAAAAAAAAAAAAAAATACATTAAACAACGACATTCTCATACCTGAAACCTTTCCATTCTAGCTGCCTGAGACTCCCTTCTTGTCAGTCTCTGTAAATTTATCTTCAATCCCGCACTCTTTGTTCAGGAAGCTCCACACACACTGCCTATTTCCTCCCCTCTTCCTCTTCCTTCTCCCCTTTTCCTCCTCCTCCTCCCCTCCCCCTCTCTCTTTCCATCGTCCCTCCCCTGTCTCCTTCCTTATCCTGCTTCTTTTGTTCTGGTAAGAACACTAAACATGAAGTCTCCCCTATTAACAGGTTTTTAAGTGCACAGTAGTATTAGCTGCAGACGTGGTGCACAGCAGATCTCTGGAACATATGCATTTTCTATTCCTGAAACTTTATACCTTTGAACAGAAATGCCTCAGTCCACCTCCCCTCAGTCACTGCCAAGCACCATGCTACTCTCTGAATCTAACATCTTTAGAAACCTCATAGAAGTGAGATTATGCAGTATTTGTCTTTCTGTGTATTGCTGAGTCACATCTCGCAGGTTCATCCATGTTGTCCCACATGGCAGGATTCCCTTCTTTTTTGAAGCTGAATAATATTTCACTGCATACACACACCACACACATACACACACACACACTGCATTTTCTTCATCCACCAATGGACACTGAAGCTGTTTCCATATCTTGGCTATTATGGATAATGCTGTAATAAATATGGAAGAACAGGTATTTCTTCAAGATCAGTTCTTCTGGATACACTCCCAGAAATGAAGTGAGATTGCTGAATCATATAATAGTTCTATTTTTAAATTTTTGATGCACTGTGTTACCATTTTCCACAGTGGCTAAGTCACCGTGTGCACAAGGGTTCCTTCTCTGCATCCTCATTGACACTTGTCATCTTTTGTTTTCTGATAATAGCCATAATTCCTAGAAAAACATAGGAGAAAAGCTTCATGACATTGGTGTTGACAATTTCTGGAATATGATACCAAAAGCACAGGCAACAAAAGCAAATGTAAAAGCAAAGTAAAACTACATCAAACTACAAAGTTTCTGTGCAACAGAGAAAACAATTCATAGAGTGAAAAGCCAACCTACGAAATGGCAGAAAATATCTGCAAACCATACAGCTGATAAGGGGTTAATGTCCAAACACACGAGGATCTCCTAAAACTCAATAGCAGAATCATCATCATCATCGTCGTCATCATCATCATCATCATCATCATCGTCATCATCATCTTACTTGAAAATGGGCAAACGGCCTGAACAGACATTTCTCCAGAGAAGACATACGCATGTCCAGCAGGCATAAGAAAAGCTGCTCAATGTCACTCACCGTCAGGGAAATGCAAATCACAACCGCAATCAGGACACTCCCACAGCTTCTCAAACACAGCAGGGCTCCTTCCTCTCAGTGGCACCAGTGCTTGGTCTCCTCTGAGAGGCCCCCTCACCCCAGGTCCATCCTCCCCACACCCCCAAGACCAGCTCTTTCTCTTCCTCTGAGTCTCTGTTCAGCTTTCATGTCCTGGCTTTTCCTAACCCCTTAGACTATGGTTTTATTTTTACCCCTAATTTTATTCCTCCATAACACTCATTTAAAAATGACATTTTTAAATGGATTTGCCTCATATCACACTAATTTTCCACTGGACTATAAGACCTCTGAGAATAGGGACTGTGTCTCTCCTGTTCACATTGTGTCCACAGCCCTGACCCTCCTTCTCATACACAGCAGGTGCTATATATGCTTGTTAAGACTAATGTAGCCCAAAATTTTGTAGCACATATGAGAGAATGGGAGATTGGAATTGCTCTCTTCTGCTTTATTCCAAGAGTCTCGTGGTTTAATCATGATTCACTGCAGGCACACATTAAGTCACCTAAGCAGTTGGTGATGGAGAGCAAAGATTTTGGAGACTGGTTTCCTGGGCACGTGAAAGTTCTCAGAGTACCTTAGGGATTGCTGCAGAAAAGGGTGGAACATGGTGAGGAGGTGATGGCCGCAGGACTCTGAGCCCAATCTCTGCTTTTAACCAATCAGTGTCAGATGTCCTGGCCTTACGTCTCCAGCTTCTACTTGAGTTTTCATGTGAAAGACGAAGAGGAAGAGGAGGAAGAGGAAGAGGAAGAAAGAAGAAGAAGAAGAAGAAGAAGAAGAAGAAGAAGAAGAAGAAGAAGAAGAAGAAGAAGAAGGAAGAGGAGGAGGAGGAGGAGGAGGAGGAGGAGGAGAGAAATGTGCTGCTACCAAAAAAAGTCCTTAAAAGTTCAAATCTAGACGTTGAAGTTAATGATTAAGGACGCTTTCATCTCCACATGCAGGTTGATGAAGTGAGACACCGCTCTGGGTAATTCAGTATTAACTAGAATATTAAATATATTAATAATTAAGATTTGGGGCATGAGTTAAACTATCCTGTATGCTTTTCAGCTGAACCTTACACGTGCAGATGCGTACCAGCTATGGCAGAGCTTAAACACTTGTTGGATGAAGCGCAGCTCATCACAGATCACACTCTGGGGCTGAACGCGAGTTAGTGATGCCCACTCTTAGGTCTTTTGTCTGGTGCTTGAATTGTGGTGGTTGCCAGGGGCGGAGGTTTCCTTAGGAACGGTGGGTACTGGGAGGAGTTCGCTCATTCTGTCAGCTTTGAAGAGCTTGATATCCAGTCACCTAATATCCAAACATACAAGAGTCTCCTAAAACTCAATAGCAGCATAATAATAACTATAACAAACTGGACTTGAAAATGGGCAAAGGGCTTGAATAGACATTTCTCTAAAGAAGACATATACATGACCAACAGGTAAAGGAAAAGGTACCCTGATGTATTATATGCATTGTTGGCAGAAGGGTTTTATCTACCTGTCTGTCATGTGGGAATGATCTGACAATTCTACCAGAAAAGAGAATACAAATGACCTTTAAAACACCAAGGTTGTTGAAAGAGTCAACAAGATAGAATTTCTCACTAAAATTGCCCTCATGGCACCAACATGGCATCACTTGACTTAGAAGTGGCTTCTAGCAGTTCACGAAAACAGAGTGCTTTGGTTCTCCTAGACCATGGGGGCTGCTGTCCTTAGACAAAAGTATCAGGTTCTGGATCCTAAGTTCACCTCCACTAAACCACTAGAACAAGCCTGAGGTAATTTTTACATTCAGGGGTTTAATGCTGCCCAGTGTCTGAGAACGTAAGGGCTCATCAAAGAAGGCACAGGGTTGAGATCAGGGAAAATATATGACTGTCTTGGCCATCAACTGTACCTTCCTAAAGTTCAAACAGAGTTCTTCAGAAACTCTTTACTGCCGTTGGTAAAATCTATTCATGTAGTCAATCGAATAATTACATCTCAAGGAAAGCACAGTCAAAAAAATCCATATAGAAAATTTATTTTGAGGAAGATCAATGATGACTGCTTATTGTAAGTGTTTCAAAGTTATCAGAAAAGCAGAATTCATTTCAACAGAGGACGAAGCTGCAAATGAGGCTCTGAGAAGTTTCCAGAAGGATGATCTGCAGAATAGAATGGACTGCATGTTGTGTCCCAGGACAGAGCCGTGGATGGTGCATGAAACATTCAGCACCATGCGGAGAAGATGAGTATGGAAATCAGGAGACGGTCTCACAGTGGAAATGAATGATGGGAGCCTGCTAACGTTGATTGAGAAATTCCACTGATTGGGCGTGACAAGAACGGATGCCTGAACAAAGGAGCTGGCATAATCGGAGAAGCAGAATGTACTAGGAAGGTGTTGGAAAAGAAATCTCCAGCTCTGTCAGAAAATGTGCTAAGTCACTCTCTCTCCATGGCCCTTTCATCAAAGCAGCAGATAGCAAAGAGGTAATGAAGCCAGAAAACACCAAAAGCTGCCTGAAGGAATTGCTGGTGAGTGTCAGGAAGCCGCTAGAGACACCGAGAATGCTCCCCAAGATTTCACGTCTGGAATTAAGTCATTAGTTATTTAACTATGTCAAAGGGGCCAAAGGAAAAATCTTTGCTTAGGTATAATAATGATAGAAAAGTAAAGAACAATTCTCTAGTTATTATTAATATTTGATTAGGGAAAAAAATCCCTGGGCTGGAAATCAATAGTCCGAGATCAGCCACTAATTACCTGTCTGGTCTTGAGTAAAATACTTAATATTTCTTGGCATCAGCTTTCCCCTTTATAAAAGGTGTCTGACCATTTTCAACCTGACCTCTAGGGATCTGCCCGGGATGCTCAAGCCCCAGGGGACTCTGGAGGCAGAATTAGCACTGAAGGGGAATGCAGAACCCCTACTCACACTCCCCAACACCCACGCCCACACCTTATCCAGGCGACACCCACGCCCACACCTTATCCAGGCGACACCCACGCCCACACCTTATCCAGGTGACACTCACATCCACACCTTATCCGGGTGAGTTCTTTGCCAAGTCTTCTGCTTTTCACTACCCAACACCCACATCCACACCTCATCCAGGTGAGTTCTTTGCCAAGTCTTCTGCTTTTCTGTGGGCTAGATTTTCTTGAAGAAGTGATCTTACTTAAAAATATATATTTAAAAAGTAATGAACTTGACTCCTTACAACTAATGCACCATAGATTCAGTCCCATTTTCATAAGGAGATACTAACTGTGCTCTAAATGAAAATATCACACCTGAAACCTGATCTTCCATTGTATAGACATATACTCTTTCACCGTTAGGAGAGTGTGTCAAAAGAATTCAACTGATATTTCCCCACTATCATTACAATGTATTGAGCTACGGTTTTTAAATAAAATAAATTATTCTAATGGTGGATATGCAAAGTATCAATAATCACAGATAACTTTGTACCAGTAATAGATTTTACGTCTATCCCTCTCCTTTGTCCCCTCCTCCCCCTCCTCACTTTGCCCCCAGGACTGATGTCAACTCTTACTCCTTTTCCTCAGTGTGTTTTTGATTTTCCTGAATCACTGCAACTCCCTGGGTATTCGTCCAGATTCCAACTTTCTTATTTTAGCATTTAAAACAATTGTAATTCCTCTTTTCCATTTAAACCTCACCACTTTGCTCAGAATCACCACAAAATATGCTTTATTTTTGCTGTATCTCTCCAAACTAGAATAGTTATGGTGGCCACTGTGGCTCACCAAGTATTTATAAATTTTGGCCTACCTGGCCATGCCATAAATGCACTCTCTGATCCCGCGATTGGGAGGTGCCACGTGATTAATCTTACCTAACAAATTGTGAGCAGAAATAATTGCATGTCATTTTGAGCTTGAAGCATTTAGTTGCTGGTGTGAAGCCCTCCAGAGTTCTATTTCCTTCTGGCAAAGTGACCTTCAGTGTCTAAGGTGGTAGCTGCACTGACAGCTTGGGTTCTTGAGAAACCCCAATAAACAGAGCCCCCAGCTAGCTTGCCGTGCATTTGCAGTAGGGATGAAAAATAAAGCTCAGTTCTTTAATCCACTAAGGTGTGGGGGTTGGTATGTGAATGCATCAGAACCTAGGCTAACCTAACTGATAAAAGTAATTAACACACTAGGAAACTAAAACAGCCTGAAGTGTATCCAATCCTATGAATTCCGCGGGATGCGTTCAGAAAGTAGCCTGTTGGCAAAGTGGCTTTTTGTATCTTCTCTTCCTGTTCCCTCAGTTCATCTGGGATAAAACTTACAGCTTTCTGATCAGCTTTCAGTAAAAATATGAGTCCTACTTTAGTAATTTCAGTCATTTAAAATATCATTCTCAAAGCCAGCCAAAGCATCTCCTGTTTCCCCCTACCCTCTCATCCCCGGTTCAGCTCCGAATCTGTTGAAGACCCGCGGAGGGGGAGGCGTGCTCCTGGTTTGCATTGCTATTTCACTCCCAGCTTTACAGTTTTCTGTTGCTACTTTAATTCCTCCAAGTCAGGGAGGAGAGGAGGGCGCTTAGCAGAAATGGAGTAAAGGCGTTAACAAGGTGACTCTAGCTCTGCAAGGAGCTCCCCCAGACCTCATGACCTGAGGGCAGGCGTTGGTGTCCAGGTGTCCACATGGCAAGGGAGGCATCAGGACGGGCCCAGTGAGAGTGGTCTCTGCTTTGTCTCGGAACTCGACTGGGAAGACTTAGTGACCGAGGGTGACTTCAATGCAGAGTTGGGGTCCCTGGAGCCTTCATCACTCACAGCCTCAGCGTCTGGGCTGGGGGAGCTTCAAGATGGGAATGATTCTCCATGCTTCCTGTGGCCTCTCCTTGGGGCTGGGCTTCTCTACAGCTGGGACCTGGAGGTCCTCAGACTCCTTCTGCAGGTGGGGGGATCTGAGCTCCAAGGAAGAGTTGCCTGGTAGCAAGAATGGATACTGTACTGCCTTCATGACAGCCTCCAGGGTTCCATAGCTCACTCCCACTCTTCTCTACCAGGTAAAATAGCTATAGCCCCACGCACCCACAGGGACAGGAATGAGAACCACTTCCTACAGCAGATGACCAGGCTGCACTGTGGTGTAGTACCTGACACCTGAGAGGAAGATCCGGGGCCCTCCTGGAGATCAGAGTCCACCAGACCAGTGCCCAACCCCATCTGAGACCCACGCTCAGGCTCACACACTGGGAATGAGGCAGGCTCTTCTCAAGACCCTGGGGACCTCAGCACAGCAGGCCTCACTGAGTGGAAGTCGCTTTTAAGAACCCTGTGGGCACCTGCCCCTCAACTACTTACTATGACTTGCTGGGAAGCCACTACCAGGCCCCTTGCTCCCCAGGGAAAGAGAGCGAAGCCAAGACCAGCCCCATGGCCGGCTGCAGCACCCACAGCTCCCCCAGAATCCTGCATCCTAAAGCACCAGGAGCAGCAGGAGACCCCACCTATTGTCCCCCGTCCCAGTTGCCCCCACCTCCACGTCCACAAGAACTCCCCCACCTCCTGCTCCACTGCAAGGATAGAGAATCCGTGGCTCCAGACTCACACCCCTAAGGGCTTCTGCAACGCAGCTGCCTTCAGCCAGGGAGGCAGCTCTGGGCTCTCCTTCTACCTGGCACCTGGAATCTTTGGATGGGTGACCCCTCACTTGGCTCTGATGCTAGGGGAAGGGAAGAAGCACACTCTGCCTCAGCCGGCAACTCATTACTGGTTGACAAATGCTATGGACTGCAGGTCTGTGTCCCCCCCAAATCCATGTGTTGGAACCCCAACTCCCAGTGGAATGGCATGAGGAGTGGGGCCTTTGGGAGGTAAGGAGGTCATGGGGTGATACCCTGTGATGGACTCAGTGTCCTTCTAAGCAGGGACACCAGGAGAGAGTGCACTTCCTCCCTGCTCCCCTTCAGGTGAGAAGGTGGCAAACCCAGACTCAGGCCCGGATCAGACATGGAACCACCAGCGGCTTCATCTCGGACGTCCAGCATCCTGAACTTGGAGGGCTACATTTAGATTTGTAACTCCCCCATCTACAGTATTCTCTTATAGCACCTCAACTGACAAAGACAGCCCCTCCAGCTCCTGGGACCCCTGGCCATCATTTGATCTGGGCAGAAGACAGATGAGGGCCAATTCTTAGTGGAAAGCATTTCACTCTCTTTAGACTCCCAGGGTAATGATGCACATTAATGATCCACATTGTCTTCAACTTTGGTGACTTAAGCTGAAATTCTGAGAGAACTGAAGTCCCTCCAACACCAGTTACACAGTCGAATGTAGGAAAGGACGTTGGATTATCAGAAATGAAGAACTTAGAATGTACTTTCTGCAAGATGCAGGGCATTCGGCTCTGAAAGGAAGAGAAGGCGCCGTGAGATGCGGTGGATCATGTCAGTGCCCCTTCACGCAGCTTTGATTGTAGCAAAGGATGCAATAAAAATTAATAAAAAATTAATTCCCTGCTGTTACGCTTGAACACCAAACCCAAGTTCACAAGAAGGGTCAACCAAAACCTTGAGAGGGAAGGTCTTATTCCTCTCTGTAGCGAAGCTGTTTCCAACAAAGTCACCAACCCAACGCACTGCGGCTTCTCTGGTAAGGGCGAGAACCCTCAGAAACCCGGGGCTGTGCCAGCTGCCGCGGCATTCAGCAGAATTGCAACATTTCAGGTTTCCGGTTTTATCAATTTCCCTTCACAGCTTCTCATCCCAGCTCTGGTGTTTGACAGTTTCATTTCCATAACTCATTAAATATTCAATGATTCATAATAACAATTTTCCTTGTAATTGTATTGTTCTCATTCTGGCATCAAATTCTTGTACCAAATACCAAAAGCAGAAATACCCACTTTAAATAAGGACATTTTCGTTGTCATTTTCCTTGCATTATATTATCAAAAGGAGCTTGTTGCAAAAGACTTCCAAATATTACTGAAAGATGTCTCACTATTGTAACTCGGTGCAAATGAGAATTATGAAACAAAAAAGCCAGGAAGGCAAGAATATTCAACCAGTGTCACACTAACTAGAGAGGAAGCTAAGAGAGTGTGAAATCAAAGAATAATCAATTTCCTAAAGGAACCAGGTGCTGCTCTTGCCGTGGCAGGTTATTTCAAGGGCACAAGAAAGGCAGGGGAGACTGCAGAAGTTTGATCGAGAGGAATATAGTGGGAGACGGAGAAGCAAGCCTGGGTTTTTCCACTGAAGAAAGCGGCTCCTGCCTCGCATCTACTGTTTACAATACATTTCTAGAGTTTGACAGGGTGATGCTTTCAGGCCAAAAAAAAAAAAAGCTGGCGGGGGGGGGGGGG